>NC_058519.1:205435435-205738465 GCF_904849725.1 Hordeum vulgare subsp. vulgare | reverse complement strand
AGGAGTATATTTTCTCCAACACTTCCTCCTCGTGTTGTCTCCATCCTTGATTGAACTCTTGAGGTTTTGCGAAACAACTCGTGCTCGCAATATTTCCCTTTCTCTTGAAGTTGTTTTGCTGGAAAACCATGTCATAGATCTCAAAGGTATAAATCAAAGATTGATAGCTCTCTTGGAATCAAAGGCGAAAACTCCACCACCATCACCACCGAAGGAAGACAACTAAGCATTGGTATGGGCAATCCCCTTGGCTTCTGCCAAGCTTGGGGGAGTTGCCCTGGTATCGTATCACCTTTATATTTTTTGCTTTTACCTTTATTTTAATTATTTCCTTTTCAGTTTTTATGTCTTCTCTTAGAGGAATAAGTCTTTAGTGTTTAGTTTGAGTCTTTTGCTTTTGTCTCTCCCCCGATGTATTCGAGCTTGCGAGCTATATAATAAAGAGTATCTTAGTCAAGGGCTTTGCTTTGTGCCATGATCAATAATATGAAAAGAACGATAGCATGAAAGATCATGAGACGATCTTATGGAAAGTGATAACTTCACTTATGACTTGTATGATGATTGAAACTTGTTGAGAATAAATCAACGTAGACCTCAGTCATTGTTGCAATTAATAAGAAGTAATAAGGAAAGAGAGGTTCACATATAAATATATCATCTTAGACACTTTTTACAATTGTGACCACTCACCAAACTATTACATGCTTAGGAGTAGATATTGGACAAGGAAGACAACATAATGAATTGTGTTTGCTTGGTTCCAAACAATGTTATATGATTAGAGATCCCTTAGCATGTGACGATTGTTCCACCTCATATTAGCCAAAACTCCCGCACCAAGTAGAGATACTACTTGTGCATCCATAAACCTTCAACCTAGTTTTGCCATGAGAGTCCACCATACGTACCTATGGATTGAATAAGATCCTTCAGGTAAGTTGTCATCGGTGCAAGCAATAAAAATTGCTCTCTAATATGTATGATCTATTAGTATGTGGAAAATAAGATTTGTACGAACATGTGATGAGGAAGACATAAAAGCGACAGACTGCATAATAAAGTTCTTTATCACAGGAGGCAATATAAAGTGACGTTCCTCCGCACTAAGAGGACACATATTCAAACCTCAAAAGTGCATGACAACCTCTGCTTCCCTCTGCGAAGGGCCTATCTTGTACCTTTCCTTTTTGCCCTTGTAAGAGTCATGGTGATCTTCACCAATTCCCTATTTTTGCCTTTATCTTGGCTACCGTCACATGCTTGGGAAAGATCTATATTCATATATCAACTTGGAGTTGAGTACTTATGCTTTATTGTTGTTGACTTTACCCTTGAGGTAAACAGTTGGGAGCCAAAACTATAAGCCCCTATCTTCCTCTGTGTCCAGCTGAAACTTCGACACCATGAGTACCACGTGATTTGTAACAATTGTGGAAAACAAAAGAGATGATTGAGTATGTAGATTTGCCTTACAAGCTCTTACTTGACTCTTTCTGATGTTGTGATAAATTGCAATTGCTTCAATGACTATGGATTATTGTTGGTTACTACTCGGTAAGGTTTTTGCTTCACGCTTTTCTTTGTGAAGGAATTGTTACTTTCCCATAAGAATCTTTATGATGTATTGATGTTCTATGTGTGATCATGATGCCCTCATGTCCGTATTATGTTTTATCGACACCTTCGTCCCTCAACATGTGGACATGTTTATGGAACTTGGTTTTCGCCTGAGGACAAGAGAGGTCTAAGCATGGGGGAGTTCATACGCCCATTTTGCATCATGCTTTCATGTTGATATTTATTGCTTTATGGGCTGTTATATTACTTTGTAGTACCATATTTATGCCTTTTCTCTCTTATTTTGCAAGGTTTATTTGAAGAGGGAGAATTCAGGTAGCTGGAATTCTGGACTGGAAAAGGAGCAAATCTTTGTCCACTATTCTACACATCTCCAAAGGCCCTAAAAAGTTACGTGGTTTTTTTTGGGATTATATAAAAAATACTGGATGAAAGAAGTACCGGAGGGGGCTGCCAGGGCGCCACAAACCCTGCCACCGCCACCCCCTGCTGGCGGAGTGGGGGCTTGTGGGCTCCCTGACGGCCCACTAGCCCCCCTCTTTTGCTATATGAAGGGTTTTGGTCCAGAAAAAATCATGGGGGAGCTTTTTCGTGGTTTCGCCGCCACCACGAGGCGGAACTTGAGCAGATCCAATCTAGAGCTCCGGCAGGACGATCCTGCCGGGGAAACTTCCCTCCCGGAGGGGGAAATCGTCGCCATCGTCATCACCAACACTCCTCTCGTCGGACGGGAGGCATCTTCATCAATATCTTCATCAACACCATCTCCTCTCCAATCCCTAGTTCATCTCTTGTAATCAATCTCCGTCTCACGACTCCGATTGGTACTTGTAAGGTTGCTAGGAGTGTTGATTACTCTTTGTAGTTGATGCTAGTTGGATTACTTGGTGGAAGAGTTTATGTTCAGATCCTTGATGCTATTCATTACACCTCTTATCATGATTATGATTATGTTTTGTGAGTAGTTACTTTTGTTCCTGAGGACATGGGATAATTCATGTCAATAATAGTCATGTGAATTTGATATTCGTTCGGTATTTTGATATGCTATTTGTTGTCTTTTCCTCTAGTGGTGTTATGTGAACGTCGACTACATAAGACTTCACCATATTTGGGCCTAGAGGAAGGCATTGGAGAGTAGTAAGTAGATGATGGGTTGCTGGAGTGACAGAAGCTTAAACCCCAGTCTATGTGTTGCTTCGTAAGGGGCTGATTTGGATCCAGTAGTGTAATGTTGTGGTTAGACGTTGTCTTAATTCTTCTTTTGTAGTTGCGGATGCTTGCGAGAGAGGTTAATCATAAGTGGGATGCTTGTCTAAGTAAGGCCAGTACCCAAGCGCCGGTCCACCCACATATCAAACTATCAAAGTAACGAACGCGAATCATATGAACATGATGAAACTAGCATGACAGAAATTCCCGTGTGTCCTCGGGAGCGTTTTTCCTCCTATAAGACTTTGTTCAGGCTTGTCCCTTGCTACAAAAGGGATTGGGCCACTTGCTGCACCATTGCTACTACTTGTTACTTGTTACTTTTTGCTTGCTACGTTTCACCTCGCTATACCATCACTTGTTACCGCTACTTTCAGTGCTTGCAGTTATTACCTTGCTGAAATCCGTTTATCAGAGCCTTCTGGTCCTAGTTGGGTTCGACACTCTTACTTATCGAAAGGACTACGATTGATCCCCTACACTTGTGGGTCATCAGTCACCATGAATGAAACAACCAAACTTTGTGACTTCTCGAATACTAATAATAATGATTTTATTAGTACTCTGATCGCTCCCGCCACTAGTGCGGAGTCATACGAAATCAATGCCGCTTTGCTGAATCTTGTTATGAAAGAGCAATTTTTTGGCCTTCCTAGTGAAGATGCCGCATCCCATCTCAATACCTTCATTGAGCTTTCCGATATGCAAAATAAGAAAGATGTGGATAATGACGTGATTAAATTGAAGCTTTTTCCTTTCTCGTTGCGAGATCGCACGAAAACTTGGTTTTCTTCTTTGCCCAAAAATAGTATTGATTCTTGGGATAAGTGCAAAGATGCTTACATATCCAAGTATTTACCTCCGGCTAAGATCATCTCTCCGTAATGATATCATGAATTTCAAGCAACTTGATCATGAACATGTTGCACAAGCTTGGGAGAGAATGAAATTAATGATTAGAAATTGTCCCGCTCATGGCTTGAGTCTTTGGATGATTATACAAATATTTTACGCTGGCTTGAATTTCGCTTCTAGAAATATCTTGGACTCCGCCTCAGGTGGAACGTTCATGGAAATCACGTTAGGAGAAGCCACAAAGGTCTTAGACAACATCATGACGAATTACTCTCACTGGCACACTGAAAGGTCACCTACTAGTAAGAAGGTACACACTATAGAGGAAATTAACTCGTTGAGTGCTAAGATGGACGAGTTAATGAATTTGGTTGCTAGTAGAAGTGCTCCTTTGGATCCTAATGATATGCCTTTGTCTTCTTTGATTGAGAGTAGCAACGCTAGCTTGGATGTCAATTTTGTTGGTAGGAATAACTTTGGCAACAACAATGCTTTTAGAGGAAACTATGTTCCTAGGCCTTTTCCTGGTAACTCCTCTAATAACTTTGGCAACTCCTACAACAATACCCATGGAAATTACAATAGATTACCCTCTTATCTAGAGAGTAATATCAAAGATTTCATCAACCCTCAAAAGATTTTCAATGCGTCCACAGAGGAAAAGCTACTCAAAATTGACAATTTGGCTAAGAGGGTTGATAGAATGTCTAGTGATGTTGATGCTCTAAAAGTTATATGTGCTCCTCTCAAATTTAACATGGATGAAACTTTGAAAGCTATGCGTGTTTCCATGATTGAGAGCCAAGAAAGAACCGCCAAAATTCATGCTAGACATGAATGGCTTAAAAAGGCGTGTTCTCGTGCTGAGAATCACGAAGATCTTAAAGTGCTTGGTGTGACTCCCGTTGAATCTTTGTTTTCTTGTCTCAAACCTAATGATTATGGGGTTGGATGTGAATCCACTTTGGTTGAAAAGTGCCCCAATGATTCGGAGTCCATCTATCTTGATGCTAAAAGCATTGAAAGTGGAGTAGAATATGTTAAAACTCTGAGTAGTAATGAAACTACTACCGTGGATTTCAAGGAATTCAATAAGGATAGTTTCTCCTTGATTGAATGCATTTCTTTGATGCAATCCATGTTAAACTCTCCACTTGCTTATAGCCAAAACAAGGCCTTTACCGATCATATCGTCGAAGCTATGATAATATCTCTTGAAGAGAAACTTGAATTGGAAGTCTCTATCCCTACAAAGCTTCATAATGAGTGGGAACCTACCATCAAAATCAAAATCAAAAACTATGAATGCAATACTTTGTGTGATTTAGGTGCTAGTGTTTCTGCGATTCGAAAGTCTTTATGTGATCTTGCTGATTCTACTGTCAAGAAACCCATGGGAAGGATCAATGATGTTCTTATTATTGCAAATAGGAACTATGTACCCGTGGATTTCATTGTGCTTGACATTGATTGCAATCCTACATGCCCTATTATGCTTGGTATACCTTTCCTAAGGACTATCGGTGCTATCATCTATATGAAGGAAGGGAACATTAGATTTCAATTTCCTTTAAGGAAGGGCATGGAACACTTTCCTAGAAAGAAAATAAGATTTCCTTATGAATCCATGATGAGGTCCACTTATGATTTGAGTACCAAATACAACGATACATGATTCTATCGCTTCTATGCCTAGCTAAGGGCGTTAAACAATAGCGCTTGTTGTGAGGAAACCCAATGAATTTATCTTTTTCTTTATGTTTTGTTGCGTCCACAACATCACAATTCTGTTGTGATTGTGTTTTTTGTTTTTCCTTTTGTGTTTGAGCCAAGCAAAACCTTTATGACTAGTCTTGGTAATGGTTGTTTTATCCTGCTAGAAAAAGACAGAAATTTTGCGCTCACGAGATGATTTTTCATTTTTATTCAGAAAGAGCTTTTGAGTTGATTATTTTTTCTTATGGTTGATATGCTTTTTTCCCAGGCCTTCGTAATTGTTCAGATTTTTTGACGTACTAGAAGTATACGAAGTATACAGATTGCTACAGACTGGTCTGTTTTTGACAGATTCTGTTTTTGTTGAGTTGGTTGCTTGTTTTGATGAAACTATGGTTAGTATCGGGGGGGTACTAGACATGGAAAAGTGAGAATACAGTAGCCTAACACCAATATAGATAGAATTCAAGTTCTCTACAGTACCAAAAGAAGAGGTAGTTTGTTTTCTTGTACTAATGTTATCACGAGTTTTTGTTTAAGTTTTGTGTTGTGAAGTTTTCAAGTTTTGGGTGATGTTCTTATGGACAAAGAGATAAGGAGTGGCAAGAGCTCAAGCTTGGGGATGCCCAAGGAATCCCAAGCCAAATTCAAGGACACCGAAAATCCTAAGCTTGGGGATGTCCCGGGAAGGCATCCCCTCTTTCGTCTTCAATCCATTGGTAACATTACTTGGAGCTATATTTTTATTCACCACATGATATGAGTTTTGCTTGGAGCGTCTTGTATCTTAGGAGTCTTTTATTTTTGTTGTGTCACAATCATCCTTGCTGCACACCTTTTTGAGAGAGAGATACATGCACTCATCGTGATTTTTCTAGAATGCTCATAGTGCTTCACTTATATCTTTTGAGCTAGATACTTTTGCTCTAGTGCTTCACTTATATCTTTTAGAGCACGGCGGTGCGTGATTTGGTAGTTGGCTTATGCTATGAAAGTAGTCCCAAAGGTAATAGGTACCCAAAGAGGATGCAAAAACCTCCATCTTCATGTGCATTGAGTAGAAAGAGAAGTTTTGATTCCTCTCAATTAGTTTCGAGACGTGGATTTGGTAATATTGAGAGCTATGTTAGTAGGGTGTTGTGAATCTAGAAATAATCGTGTTGAAGTTAGTGATTCATGTAGCATGCACGTATGGTGAACCTCTATGTTAGGAAGTCGGACCATAATTGATCTATTGATTGTCATCCTTTGTGTTGAGGTCGGGATCACGCGATGGTTTACACCTACCAACCCTTCCCCTAGGAGTATGCTTTAGAACTTTGTTTCGATTACTAATAAAAACTTTCGCAATAAGTATGTGAGTTCTTCATGACTAATGTGAGTCCATGGTATAGATGCACTTTCACCTTCCACCATTGCTAACCTCTCTAGTGCCGCGCAATTCTCGCCGGTACACAAACCCACCATATGCCTTCCTCAAAACAGCCACCATACCTACCTACTATGGCATTTTCATAGCCATTCCGAGATATATTGCCATGCAACTCCCACCGTTCCGTCTCATGACTTGTGCCGTCACTCTCATATTGCCATTGCATGATCGTAAGATAGCTAGCGAGATGTTTTCAATGTCATACGCCATGTTAGATCGTTGCACATCCCGGTACACTACCGGAGGCATTTCCTATAGAGTCGTCATCATTTTGAGCTTTGAAGGTGTGAGTTAATAAAAGTGTGATGATCATCATTATTAGAGCGTTGACCCATGTGAGGAAAAAAAAGAGGCCAAAGAGCCCAAAAAAGAGAAAAGAAAAGAAAAGAAAAAAGAGGCCTAAGAGCTCAAATGAAAAAAAGAGAAAAAGAGAGAAGGGACAATGCTACTATCTTTTTCCACACTTGTGCTACATAATAGCACCATGTTCTTCATGATTGAGAGTTTCTTGCTTTGTCACTACCATATGCTAGTGGGAATCTTCATTATATAACTTGGCTTGTATATTTGAATGATGGGCTTCCTCAATTGCCCTAGGTCTTCGTGAGCAAGCAAGTTGGATGCACACCCACTAGTTTTCCTTTTGAGCTTTCACATACTTATAGCTCTAGTGCATCTCTTGTATGGCAATCCCTACTCATTCACATTGATATCTATTAATGGGCATCTCCATAGCCCTTTGATACGCCGAGTCAATGTGACCATCTCCTCCTTTTTGTCTCACAACCACCACCACACTCTATTCCACCTATAGTGCTATATCCATGGCTCACGCTCATGTATTGCGTGATAGTTATAAAAAGTTTGAGAAAGTAAGAGTGCGAAAATAATTACTTGGCCAATACCGGGGTTGTGCATGATTTACATTAGTTGTGTGTGGATGATGGAGCATAGCCAGACTATATGATTTTGTAGGGATAACTTTCCTTGGCCTTGTTATTTTGAAAGTTCATGATTACCTTGCTAGTTTGCTTGAAGTATTATTGTTTTCATGTCAATAGCAAACTATTATTTTGAATCTTACGGATCTGAACATTCATGTCACGTGAAAGAAGTTGCAAAGGACAACTATACTAGGTAGCATTCCACATCAAAAATTCATTGTTTATCACTTCCCTACTCGAGGACGAGCAGGAGCTAAGCTTGGGGATGCTTGATACGTCTCCAACGTATCTATAATTTTTGATGGTTTCATGCTATTATCTTGTCAAACTTTGGATATTTTGCATGCCTTTTATATATTTTTTGGGACTAACTTATTGACTTAGTGCCAAGTGCCAGTTCGTGTTTTTTTCCATGTTTTTTACCCCTTTCAGAGGAGATTTTGAAACGGAGTCCAAACGGAAGAAAATCCGCGAAAAGATTTCTTCTGTACCCGAAGAAGATCGGGAAGCTTGAGAGCCAAGGCATGGGAGCCTCAGGGGCCCCACAAGCCCCCACCCCGCGGCCAGGGGGTAGGCCGCGGCCCACAGGCTTGTGGGCCCCCTGGGCGCCCTCTGCCCTAGGGGTTGCGCCTATATATTCCCTAAAAATCCCAAAAATTTCAGAGATCATCGAAATCACTTTTCCGCCGCCGCAAGCTTCTGTCTCCGCAAGATCCCATCTGGGGCACGTTCTAGTGCCCTGCCGGAGGGGGGATTCGGACACGAAGCGCTTCTTCATCAACCCCATTACCTCTCCGATGATGCGTGAGTAGTTCACCATAGACCTACGGGTCAATAGCTAGTAACTAGATGGCTTCTTCTCTCTCTTGGATGTCCAATACAAAGTTCTCCATGATCTTCATGGAGTTCTATCCGATGTAATCTTCTTTTGCGGTGTGTTTGTCGAGATCCGATGAATTGTGGATTTATGATTAGATTATCTATGAATCTTATATGAGTTTCTTCCGATCTCTCTTATGCATGATTTCATATCCTTGTAATTCTTTTCGAGTTGTGGGTTTCGTCTGGCCAACTAGATCTATGTTTCTTGCAATGGGAGAAGTGTTTGGTTTTGGGTTCATACCGTGCGGTAACCTCACCCAGTGACAGAAGGGGTAGCAAGACACGCATCATGTTGTTGCCATCAAGGGTAAAAAGATGGGGTTTTCATCATTGGTTTGAGATTATCCCTCCACATCATGTCATCTTGCTTAAGGCGTTACTCTGTTCGTCATGAACTCAATACACTAGATGCATGCTGGATAGCGGTCGATGTGTGGAGTAATAGTAGTAGATGCAGAAAGTATCGGTCTACTTGTCTCGGACTTGATGCCTATATGTATGATCATTGCCTTAGATATCGTCATGACTTTGTGCGGTTCTATCAATTGCTCGACAGTAATTTGTTCACCCACCGTGATATTTGCTATTTTGAGAGAAGCCTCTAGTGAACACTATGGCCCCCGGGTCTACTCCACACCATATTTTCAGCCTTACACTTTTTACTTCATTGCACTTTCCGCCTTCAGATCTCACTTTGCAAACAATCTTGAAGGGATTGACAACCCCTTTGAAGCGTTGGGTGCAAGCTTGTTTGTGTTTGCACAGGTACTATGGACTTGACGAGACCCTCCTTCTGGATCGATACCTTGGTTCTCAAACTGAGGGAAATACTTATTGCTCCTGTGCTGCATAACCCTTTCCTCTTCAAGGGAAAAAAACTACGCAAACAAGAGAAGTAGCAAGAAGAATTCCTGGCGTTGCTTGGGAAGGACTTTTGTTGCCGTAGCAGACCGTTTTTCACCTGAGCTATAAATAGCCCCTTACCCCCTCAGTTGAAACTCTTCTCTTCCTCTCGTCTTATCCGCTTGAGCTCAAACCCTAGCGCCGCCGCTAGCATCTTTTTGCCGGTGAAGAGAAGCTTCACTGCCTTGCCCTCGCCGTCACCGGACTCACGCCGACTACGGAACATCTTCCTCCACCGCTGTCGTAGCTGTCTTCAGTCGCCAAGTTAGGGCACTGAAGATCTGGACTGAACAACTTCCCCTTTTTACTGCTTCAGTTCATCATGTTCTTCGCACAGGGTAAATAAAATCCTATTTTACTGCCCCTGTTGATCTCTTAATTCTTTTTAGATTCGTGAAATCAGTTTTTCCTCAGAAATTCTCTCAACTGTGCACACCCATGTCTAGAACACTTGATGAATTTCACTAAGTCACTAAACTCTTCACGAGATTCCTCAATTGTGTAAATTTTCGAATCTGCACAACTTTGGAGCCCAAGATCAGAATGCTTAGTCAAATTCCTCAACTCACTGGTCAAATTCCTCAACTTAAGTAATTTTGCAATTTCCTCAGATTTGAGAACGCATATGACCTCTCCAACTTCTTTGCACCTATACTCTATTCACAGGTACAAAATGTCAGCTGATGAATCACTAGGTTCTCATCAACTTAACTCATTTGCAACATTTCTAGAAGAAACATTACATGTGCCCTCAGAATCATCAAGAATCCAAATTCCTCAGCAAATGCCTCATGTGAAGAAAATGGAGGAAGATAGAAAACAGAAAGGTGGCAAGAAGCTGGAATAGAACACTGCCTTTGAGATCTCTGAGGAGATCTATGCTGAATACTGTACACCTGATGAGGAAATTCATGGTAAGGAGACCATGGTGAAGCGCAAGATAAGGCTTCAAAAGATAGAACGCGGATGGGCAAAGGAGTGGAAAGAGTACAAATATGTCACTCCAAAATTTGCTAAGAAGTTTGCCCTCAAGCCTCCCTGCAAAAGGTTTCCATAGGGAGATCAACAAGCAGCACATCCCTCAAGCGTAGCCACAATTGAGGATTACCCTGATGAAAAAGACAAATATCTGTCTAAGCTACAGAAAAAAGCTAAAGTTGTTGTGACGAAATTCAATAAGGACTCTGGTGCTGCAGCTACTGCTGCCACTTCTTCAGCTGCTTAGGCCTCTGCTACAGAAAATCCTCAGAAGAAGGCTTTGTTGAAAAAACCAAGTCTCAAGCCAAAAGCCTCAACAACTCTATCAAAATAGCAACTTTCTCATAAAGTAGCAACGACTGCAAAATCCTCAACACCCGCAAAGTCTTCACCTCCTCCGCAAAAGCAGCTCAGTAAGCTTCAAACTGGAAACCCAAGTTCCTCTCCACCATTTGCCATTGGCTGAGCTTCAAAGTCTTCACCAAGTCTGTTGAAGACTAAGGTGACTACTGGTAGAGGTACCAGGCCAAGCCCGGGCAAAGTCGTCAATGTTCCTTCTGCATTAGAAGGAAGTGAAGAATATGATGATGAAACTCTTCAAGCCATCATCAGAAACAAGCAAGAAAGAGTGGCACAAGCCACGGGTAGCACCATTCCTCTTGCGCTGGATCCGAAGGAATTGCTAAACTTCATTGATCTTTGGCATGAGGATCCAGACACTCCAATTGATGATTTGAAGCTTCCTCCTGGAGTCAGCCATATGGTTGCCACTTTCATCAATGAAGCAAAATGGAAGGATCAACAGGCCAAACAAGCTAGGCTTGCAAAGATCAAAAAGGAGAAATTCTTGAAGCAGAACCCCCTCATCTTATCCCCTGAGAAACTTGTTTCTACTCAGGCTCTGCTGAAGACTGTCACAGATAGATATACAAGTCTTCATGCTGATCAAAAGGGCGCCAAAGTGCAATCATCAAAGCCGCAACTGCAGCAGTTGATGAATACAATAGCACGGTTGCCGCTTCAAAGCAGCCAACAAATGAAGAACCAGCAGCTGAAGAAATTCCTCAGAATATTGCAGCTGAAGAATCTGCCAGGCCTGACACTGATGAAGCAGTGCCTCATGAAAATGCTCCTTCACCTAAATCTTCAAAGGTGAAGAAAGTGACTCCTCCGTCTGCAACACACGTGAAGAAAACTAAAGCTGCTGAAAAGGAAGCTAAGAAGAGAAAAGCTTCAATTGCTTCAGAATCCTGAGAAGCAAAACGTCTGAAGACTATGCCTTTAGTCTTCATCGGCCCCAGTGGATGCTACACCCTTAAATGTAACCCCATCGTATATGATTGTTCCATTCGGTGAGGAATACATCACTCCAGAAGAGGATGAAGAAATGACAGACAATCTCTCTCGTGCATCCACACCAATCGATGAGGAAATTGAAGCTGATGATATAACACCTCTGATGACTAATAAAGAAAAGGGGGGTGATGAAAATTGGATGCAACACACCTGTGATCCATGATGAGTTCTGGGAACAGGCTCACCCAAACTCACCAAGAACAACTCAAATTCCTCAAACTTCGGTTGTCACTGAGATTCTGACTGGCTCTAATGTAAAGAGCACACATGAGGAATCAGTACAAGACCAAGAATCAGTTTCATCAGCTGAAGAAAATGCAGCACCAAAAACTGCTACTGCTTCCTGAGACCAGCAAATTCCTCAAGCTGAAGAAAATGCTCCTACTTCTAATGCTGAAACTCCAATTGTAGTGGTGAATCCAGAAACTGCAATTGTGGTGGCCACAACTCCTCAAGATGAACATCAGCATAATCTTCAACCAAAGCCTCATCAACCCTTTTCCAAGAGGCTGAAGTTTTAGAAGGAAGCATTCTTTGACGAACGCCATTACTTCATAGGAGAAAATCCCTATGATAGGCTTCACATCAGGCACAGAAAGTTCTGGACCAGAAATCAACCCAACTACTATGCTTCTGTGCTCTGTGGGAGAAAGAAGATATTTCATCACACTCACATTCCTCACTGTGACATGGAGGAAATACCTTGTTTCACCCATGTCCTAATTGTTCTCACGAAGGAGCGCTACTATCATTCTGTATAGATATCAGTGATTGGAATACGGACATAATTCTTCAATTCTATGCCATACTGCATATCTCAGGCGACCCCAAAGACGTCAACACATGGGTCTTGGACTGGATGACTCAGCACACGCATTACAAAGCTCCAGCCATAGAATTGCTTCGATCTCTCCCAATATCAATTCCTTCAAAGGATGCAGTGAGAATATATGATGAAAGAGAGCTGCCAAACAAGCTCATTGAAGTCCTCATGAAGCCTTTGGCTCAAGGCCAACCTCCAAGGACCATATTCCTGGTGAAGGATCTCAAGTACGAGCCCAGAACTATCTATAGAATCTTGTCATATTCCTTCCCTCCTATCAAAGAGCATGACAATGAAGAAGACGTTGTAGGCATCATGAAGAATATCATGTTCAACATCATTCATGGCATCCCTATGAATCTTCATGATTTCTTCTTGAGTACTTTGGATGACAACACTTTGACACCATATGAGCTGAAGATCTATGCACCTTGGATTATTAGATTCATCAGGAACAGATTTGGCATCAACTATCAAGCTGACTTTCAGAATCACCTTGGCTATCTGCCGCCTATCAAAGTCATCAAGCAATCTTTTGAACCAGTTGATGGAAATGCCAAGTCCGTGATTAATGAAGTAAATCGGCCCCTTGATGGCCAATTTCGCAAGGCTGACTCATATTCCTCATATGATGACACTGCTACTCAATACCCCTCAAGCCCAACTGCCCCTAGGGTGATGACTAACAAAGAGCTTCTCCTCAGTCTTCACCAGAAAGTCGATCGCAATCACAAGCGAGTGAAATGCCAGTTTGGCGCCATTGTGGAAACCCTCAATGAGACTCAAAATACAGTAAAGAAAAATCACTATTATCTTCATGAGATATTTCATTGAAATGGAATTTACTCAAGACTTTGACTCGTCGTGGCCTCCAAAGAAGAAATTCAAGCGTATTCCAGTTCCTGACTTGGAGGACAATTCATTTTCTTCATTTTGCACGGTAGAATCAGATGAAGAACCAGAGGACACTGCAACTGGTCCAAGAAAGAAGTATGTCTCCGAGGATGCTCGCGCCTCTACATCAACAAACAAGTGAAATTATTCAATGGTGTTACTCCTCAGTTTTGTCCCTTTTCATCACTCGATAACAAAGGGGGGGGGAATCTGAGAGTTAGTCTCCAAGCGAGATTCATTATGGGCTTATATATTTTATTAAGTTACAAACTATTGGCTCTTCTGAAATTTTTTATGCATGCTGAAATGTCAGACACCATTTTTCATCATGCATCACTAATTCCTCATACTATATGACAAATGCATGCATGAATTGCAAGATACTGGGGGAGATCTCCATAATATAAATCATCAATGTGCATTTGAATTACAAAGCTAATTCCTCACAATATGCATATCTTCAAGGGGAGTTTCTCTGTATCTTGATTTCAAACTCTGTACTTACATTACATATTATTATCCCCGTTGAAAACTTAACCTAATTGTCATCAACCACCAAAAAGGGGGAGATTGTAGGTGCATCAAGTGCTCCTTAGTGATTTTGGTGGTTTGAAGACTTATAGGTTAAGAGACTGATATGTTTGTGAGTGTACATACGCTCTATAAGTCGGTGAGGATTTTCAGTTATTCGATGAATATCGACCCCTAAAAATGTCTGTCTTTGGGTGAATACTTTGGTCTTTCCTTGAGGACTTTGATCGCGAAGAAATTGCGACGAAATTGATATTCCTCATGAAGATATTGAAGATGAGGAATTCGGTGTGTCCTGAAGAAAACATTCTGAAGACTTTGAAGCGTGAAGATTTACTCTTTTTGTTTCATTTTATTTACACTTGAGTCATAGGAACACCGTAGTGTTAAAGGGGGTCGAGGTAAAACTACGGAATGATTTTCCTCATGATGCTCAACCCAAGCCTAAATCTACCAAAGCCTCAAAGTGAGGAATATGAGAGACATGAGGACTTACACAGTTGAAAGTTCCGACCGTTGCCGCGCCAACCGCCACCTCACGGATCTTATCCACCCAACGGTCATATTATTAAAGGGCATTTATGTCAAATCATGTCGCGATGATCCCAGGCTATAAATAGCCGCCCCCCACAACCACTAGTTGGTTGGCTGCTCCGAGAGAAACTAACACTTGTCATTTAGAGCAACCCAAATTTCTCAGAGTCTTCGAGAGAATATCAACAAGTGGGGAAATACCCCAAACACCAAACCCAAACCAGAAACCAAAGTGATTGAGCATCACTAAAGAAGTTGTTCATGTGTGGAACCGACGCTTGTTACCTTTGAGGATTGTGCATCCTCCAAACGGTTAGGCGTCATGGTCTAGAGCATCCAGCAGTCAATTGTGGATTGTCGGGTGACCGAGTTTGTGAGGGTTTGGAAGTTTTCCCTGAGGACTTACCACGAGTGTTGGGTGAGGACTGTGTGTCCTTAGCTCAAGGATAATATGGTAGGGACAGTGTGTCCCAGGACTGTGTGACCTTTTGGTTTCAATACCAAGCTGCTCCGAACCATACGTACAACTGTCACAGCAGTTGGAACTGGGTCATCAACAACTGTCTTCATCGAGCTACGGGTTCTATTTCTTCAAATCTTTCATTTCCTCAATTATATGTTGAAAACTTTCATCTGTACTCTTTGAAGAATTCGTGTGAAGACTTTCTCTGAATTTCCTCAACCTCAAATTCTTCACTTGAGTTCATCTTCACCTGCTTACTCTATATTTGTGAACTCTGCAAACCGAATCTCAGAAATCTCATCGAGTACTTTGTTGCACTCGTTTTTGCACACCTCATCCTGTACTATTTCCGCTGCACTTAGTTCATGATTGAGGACTTTCCTCACTAGGAATTTCCTCAGTTATGAAATTGTAAAAATCTCCTATTCACCCCCTCTAGTTGATATAACGCACTTTCAATTGATTTACCACATCTATTACCTTTTGGAGGATGGTGCCTTCTAGATTGGTTAAGTGTCGCTTGGGAGCCTCCTACTTCATGTTGTGGAGTTGAACCAAGATGTTTGTAAGGGCAAGGAGATCGCCTACTTCGTGAAGATCTACGTGAGTAAGGCTATCCCTACGTGGATGGAAGCCGTGGTGGGATACACAAGGTCGCTTCTTTGTGGACCCTCCGTGGGTGGAGCCCTCCGCGGACTCTCGCAGCTATTACCCTCTCTGGGTTGAAATCTCCACTAACATGGACGTACGATAGTGCCACCTATCGGAACCATGCCAAAAATCGCCGTGTGAACCTCATGTGTTTGATCTCCCTAGCTTACTCCTCTATTTACACTTGCATGTTTACTTTCCGCTGCTATACTATTAGAACTGCATGTGTAGGGTGTACTTGACTTGTTATAACTACCATAGATGCCTCTCAAGTAAAATTGGGAAAAGGCAAAAAAAATTGTCAAGTAGTCTAATCACCGCCCTCTAGACATACTTTCGATCCTACAACTTCGTCTTGTAGTGTTGAACCGGGTTGTTGGAGATAGATATTGCACTTTCATTATCACAATAAAGAGGAACTTTGCCACAAGTGACATCGTAACCATTTAAAGTTTTCCTCCTCCAAAGTTATTGAGGACATCAACTTCCAACAGCTACATACTCGACCTCGGTGGACGGGAGATAAACACAGTTTTATTTCTTTGAAGACCAACTTACTAGAGAGCGACTAAGGAAGGAATTTAACTTCTTGTCCACCCGGTCTCCTGCCCAATCCAAGTCCGAATATCCTAAGAGATTAAATGAAGCACCTTTGGGATACCATAAGCCAAACTTTGGGGAATGAGCCAAATATTGAAATATTGGCTTGACACCCACCATGTGACTTTCCTTTCGTGCGGATTGAAATCATGCAAAAGTTCCCACATTCAACATAATTTCCGATCTAGATGCACAAAGGTAAAGCAAAGAGCCAATTATAGAGTGATATACCTTTTTATCCACAACTTTAACATTGGCATCAAGGCCAAGTTGGCATTTGAGAGGCATGGAGTGTTTGCCTTGGCCGGTTTGAGATCATCCATATTGAACCTCTTGAGCACGCCTTGAGTATATTTTTATTGATTGATGAAGGTTCCTTGACTTTTTTGCTTGACTTTGAATCCAAGGAAGAACTTCAACTCTACCATCATAGACATCTCAAACTATTTGGTCATTAGTGCGGCAAACTCTTCATTAAAAGCTTTGTTAGGAGAACCAAAGATAATATCATCAACATATAGTTGACAAATGAACAAGCTCCCTTTGACCTTCTTTGTGAAAAGAGTGGGATCAATTTTCCCAATTTCAAGCCCAAGATCATGTAACATCTCGGTAAGGTGCTCATACCATGCACGTGGGGCTTGTTTAAGGCCATAATGTGCCTTATCAAGAACATATACATGATTGGGGAACTTGGGATCCTCGAACCCCGGGGGTTTCTTGACATATACCAACTCCTTAAGGGGGGCATTAAGAAATGCACTCTTCACATCAATTTGATATAATTTGAAGTTATTATGAGAAGTAAATGCAAGCAATGTGCGAATAGATTCAAGGCGAGCAACAGGAGCAAAGGTTTCATCGTAGTCAATGCCCTCGACTTGGGAGTAGCCTTGTTCTACCAATATTGCCTTATTGTGAATGATGACACCGTTTGCATCTTGCTTGTTCTTAAATATCCATTTGTTCCAATGACATTTTGGTTCTCCTTTGGTCTTGGAACCAACCACTACACTTTGTTGTGCTCGAAGTTATTGATTTCATCTTGCATGGCTTCAAGCCACTCCATGTCCTAAAGTGATTCTTGTACCTTTAAGGGTTCAATACAAGAGACAAATGCATGATGTGCACTAAAGTTTGATAATTGTCTACGAGTCATTACCCCTCTCTGCAAGCTACTGTAGACATTCTCCATCACATGTTGTCTCTTTTGAAGCTTGGCAACATTCTTGGCGGCACGTCTTTCTCGAATATCCTCCATGGAATGTTGAGGAGGAACCTTTTTGTGACCTTGACCACTATTGGGAGCTTGCACTTGATCTTGAGCTTGCTCTTGATCTTGAGATTCCTCTTGATCTTGAGCTTGCTCGGAGGTGTGAACTTGACTAAGGACATCACTTGGTGAACCACCATCATGAGGTTGATCTTGTCCTTTATCTTGATCACATGTTTGAGGGCCTTCACTTTGTTCTTCGGAAGATTGTGGGTCTTGCGTCGGTGATGGTTCCACTAGAGTGGAACATTGTCCTTCTCCTTTGGCCACAAGGGGTTCCTCAACGGGCAGGAAGTGTCCCACACCCATTCTTCTTATGACTTGGGGAGGAATTTCATCACCTACATCACAAAGACGACTTTTCTCCACTTGGGAGCCAATATTTTCATCAAACTCCATGTTACACGTCTCCTAAATGAGTCCATTGCACTTGTTGAGGACACGGTATGCATAAGAGTTTGTAGCATAACCAACAAATATGCCCTCTTGAGCTCTTGGTTCAAATTTAGACAAACGAGCACCTTTCTTGAGAATGAAACACTTACAACCAAACACCTGGAAATACTTGAGGTTGGGCTTGTTAGCAGTAAGAATTTCATAAGGAGTCTTTTTCAAGTCTTTGCAGAGGTAGAATCGATTAGATGCATGACATGTGGTGTTCATGGCTTCAGCCCAAAGGTTATATGGAGATTCAAACTCTGTCATCATGGTCCTTGCCGCGTCCATCAACATCCGGTTCTTTCTTTCCGCTACACCATTTTGTTCAGTGTATATGGTGTGGAGTATTGGTGCTTGATCCCCTCATCACTAAGAAACTCATTCAACGTGTAGTTCTTGAATTCGGTGCCATTGTCACTTCTAATAATCAATATCTTTGCATCATGTTGATGTTGAGCTTCATTGGCAAAACCGATGACAGTTTGTTGGGTCTCACTCTTCCTCTTGAAGAAGTATACCCAAGTATATCTTGAGTAATCATCCACTATCACCAAAAAATACTTTCTTCCTCCAAGACTATTGAAAGATGGAGGGACAAATAGATCCATGTGGAGGAGCTCCAAGGTCCTCTTTGAATATATGGTAGTCATGGGGCGGTGAGCTGTCTCATGTAGCTTTCCTTCAATACAAGCACTGCACGCACGATCTCTAACAGAACTCACATTCGTTAGTCTAAGAATGTGATCCCCTTTGAGGATACTTTGCAAAGATCTCATATTGACATGGGCTAGACGGCGATGCCAAAGCCATCCCACATCAAATTTAGCCATTAGGAAAGTCACGGTCTTAGTGGGTTGCTCCGAGAAGTTAACCACATAGAGACCGTTCTCGACATGCCCAACAAAGGCTACTTTAAGAGTCTTGCTCCAAAAAAGGGCCACGGAGTTAACACCAAAGAACGTACTAAAACACATGAGTGCAAGTTGATGAATGGAAAGCAAATTGTATGCAAGGGTCTCAACAAGAATGACATTCTCAATGGAAAGTTCCAAAGAGACTACCACCTTGCCAAGGCCCAATACCTTTGAAATTGCTTCATCACCACGGCTCAAATATCGAGCAACCATGACACTCCATCGGAAGCAAACTCGTACAACAAATCAATGCTTGGATTTAGGTACCCATTTTTTAATGTGTCCTTTCAAGTTATTAACAAGGATCATAAGAGGAACCAACAAATTTACCAAAGATATTTCCATCACTAGCACGGCATAAAACATAAGAGGGCTTAAAGTCGCCGGAATTATTGGAAGGGGGGTTTTTCCCTTCTTGGCATTACCACCCTTAGCTTTGTCCTTCTTCTTCTCATGAGTACCCTCCCCGGCTTTAACAAAGGTTTCCTTAAGCGGGGGAGGTTGCTTGGTCTTGATCTTCTTGTTCTTCTTGGACTTGGGTGTAAGCCCAACTCCATACTTTGCAACCACTTCCTTTTGATTGCTAAAAATGTCATTAAGATTCTTTTCTCCTTGGATGCATGTCACAAGGCCTTTCTCAAGTTTCTCTTTTAATTTGGCATTCTCCTCCACAAGACTCACATGCTCACCACATGGGTTAGTAGCATGGGCATTATCAATTAATACAAAAGGAGAACATGTGGCTATTTCCTCAATGAGTTTTACTTGGAGTTGAATATGAGACTCTTTTAAAGAAGAATGAACACTCTTCAAAGCCTTGCAAGCCTTGTAAAGTGTGGCAAACTCTTCCTTGAGTCTATCAAGACCAATCCCAAGTGCAACCTTTTCGAAATGGAGAACACGAGTAAGAACAAGAGCATGATCGTGATATTTTTGTAATTTAGGAAGGTCACCGTTATGTGACTCCTCAAGAGCCAAATGAAGAGCTTGCTCTTCCTCAAGAGAAATTTAAAGATCCTCTATCTCATCGGCATAGTCACGACTATGTCATTGTTACATAGAGATAGTTTCTTAATGAGTTTCAATGAGTTCACAAGCCTCTCCTAGTTGTTCCAAGAGAGCAACAAAATGCTTCTTGGTTTTACCCTTGACCTTTCTCATGAATCTATCAAAGGAATTTTCCTCAAAATTTTCCTCACCTTTTTCATGTCCACTATCTATAGTAGAAGGGGTAGTGGAAATGGTAGTTTTGATGTTTGAGATTACCTTGTTGGTTGCCTTGGCCATAAGGCACTTGGCAATGCGGTTATCGTTGGGGGCATCAAAGAGACACCTTGCTTGGAGAAGAGGATGCAATGACCACCGTGTCCATTCCCATTACTTCACCACTTTCGTCATTGCCATCATCCTCATCGGAGAGGTACTCTTCTTGAGCCACCAATAATTTTGGGGCATCTTCTTGGAGAAGTTGTTCTTGTTGGGGAAGGTCTTGGCCTTGTCTTTGCGAATATGTTTGCCACCATTGTCTTCCCTCTTCTCATAAGGACAGTCTGCCACAAAGTGACTCACATTGCTAGAATTGTAGCAAGTCCTCATGCGTTGCTTGCCCTTGGACCCATTTGAGTTGTTCTTGGATAAGTTGGGCTTTGATTTTTTCTTGTTGCCCCAAAATTGCCTTGACGCAAGAGCCATGTGTTCATGGTAAGCATATTTAGTGTCTTCGGGACAACTTTCCTCTTATTCTTCTTCATCTTCCTCCAAAATAGCCATGGCCTTCAAAACAAGGTTGTAGGAGTCTTTTCTTGAACGTTGAACACAAGCAAGAGCGTTGTCGGCGGTCTTGTTCGATATGTTCATTGCTATGAACTCATCCATCACATCACTTGAGGACAATGAGTAAAAGTCCGTCCTTTGCCCGATGATGGAGGACATAGCCTTGTTGAAAGCCATGACAGCCTTGAGAAACTTCCCGTGATCCAATTGTCGTCCACATCCTTGCTTCCATGATATTGAATAGCAATGGCAAAGGTTGTCACTCTCTGGTAGAGCTCATGAGGGTCATCATCATCAAGCATCACAAATTCATCGACCGCATCAAAAATCACTTCACTGTTGGGCGGTTGAATACTTGATTTTCCCTTGTACATAGAAATAATGTGCTCCCAACAATATTTGGCACAAGTGAAGGGACGCAAGTGAGCAAGATCTTCAATGGGAACAAGGGCTCGAAGGATGAACAAGGCGGAGTGACTGAGCTGATTGTCGACCTCTTCTCTTGGAGTGAGGTTGCTTGGATCATGTGGGTAGTACCCTTGCTCAATGATTCTCCAATTTGTATTGAGCTATGATTCAAATGAGCCTTGATATGAAAAACCAAATTAGCAAAATCATTCTTAACAAGTTTAGGAGGAGTGTCAAGGCTAATAAAATGCGGTGGGTGAACCGGTCCTCCATAGACCACGGGAGGAGGAACCGAAGCATAGGTATCCCCCCTGCTCATTCCTAGAGGCAGCTGATACGTGTCCAACATATCTATAATTTTGATTGTTCCATGTTGTTATATTATCATTCTTGGATGTTTTACAATCATTTGATAGCAACTTTATATCATTTTTTGGGACTAACCTATTGACATAGTGCCAAGTGCGAGTTGCAGTTTTCTTTTTACTTTGCAAAAAAATTAATATCAACCGGAGTCAAAATGTCACGAAACTTTTTGGAGATTGTTTTCTGCCTAGAAGACATCTAGAGGAGCAAAGAACCACCTTAGAGGAGGCCAAGGCTTCCCATTAGGCACCAAGGCGCGCATGCCCCCTCGCACGACATGGTACCTTGTGGGCACGTCGTGGCCCATCTTGGCGTGATTCCAACGCCAAAAATTCCTATAAATAGAGAAACATCCAGAAATAACCCTAGAGGAGAAGTTCTGCCGCTGCAAGCCTGTGTAGTCACGAAAAATCAATCAGGAGCCCGTTCTGGCACCCTGCCAGAGGGGAAAATCATCACCGGAGGCCATCATCATCATCCCGACGGTGGCCATGACGAGGAGGGAGTAGTCCACCCTCGGGGTTGAGGATTTGTACCAGTGGCTATGTGTTTAATCTCTCTCTCTCTCTCTCATGTTCTGGAGATGTCATGATCTTGATATATCACGGGCCTTGTTAATATAGTGGGATCATATGGTGTTTGTGCCATGCTATTGTTGTGATAAATTGAGTCTTTCACTTTAAGATCTCGTTATTTTGGATTGAATATACAGGTTTGAGAGCACGTATTGTATGTATTGCATGCGGATACTCATAATAATATTGGGATATTCAAGCGATTCACTTGATATATGTTGTGGCGTCAACTTGCGGATTCCGGTGACCTTGGGGATATATGCATAGGGGTTGATTGCACATTTTCATACTATGTTCTTCGATAGAAATCTTGGGGTGCTCCTTGAAGTTCTTTATGTTGGATTGAATATGAAGAATCTGAAATTATTAGATGCATGTCATATAATTAGCCCATAGATACTTGAGGTGACATTGGAGTATCTAGGTGACATTAGGGTTGATTGATATGTATCAATGGTGTTATTTTAGTATGAACTCTTGAATAGATCAACCAAAAGGATAACTTGTTATTTTACTATGAACTCTTGGAAAGATTGATCGGAAATAATAACTTTGAGGTGGTTTCATACCTACAAACCTTTTCTTTTTATGCTCTCCGCTAGATAGTAACTTTGGAGTGATTCTTCATTGCATATTGAGGGATTGTTATGTGATCCAATTATATTAGCATTATTGAAAGATTGCACTAGCGAAAGTACATAATCTAGGCCTCATTTTCAAGCATTGCAATACCATTTATGCTCACTTTTGTTAGTTGCTACCTTATTGTTACAGAAAACAATATCTACTATCATTACTACACTTGTATTACCATCTCTTCGCCGAACTAGTGAAGTTTTATAATCATTTTGTAGCTATAGTAAAGTTTGGTTTTCTTATACTAACGGATCTCACAAAATTTTGTTGAGTTTTGTGTGATTGAAGTTTTTAAGTTCTGAGTGAGTTCATGATGGAAGATGGATAAGGAGTGATAAAAGCCTAAGATTGGGGATGCACCATGGCACCCCAATACAATATCTAAGGAATACCAAGCAGCTAAGCTTGGGGATGCCCCGAAAGGCATCCCCTCTTTCTTCTAGAAACCATCGGTAATTTTACTTGGAGCTATATTTTTATTAGTCACATATCATGAGTTTTGCTTGGAGCGTCTTGTATCATTTGTGTCTTTCCTTTCTTTTCTTGTTAGTTTGTCATAATAAACCTTGCTTGACACACCCATTTGAGAGAGCTAGATTATGCTATGATTTGTTAGAATCGATCCTTATGCTTCACTTAATTTTTTTGAGCCATGGAACTCCTCAAGCACTTCATTTATATCTTTTTGAGCATGGTGGTGCTGTTATTTTGAAAAACATTACTCTCGTGCTTCACTAAGATTATTTTGGCAGTTGCTAAAGTTTTGAAGAAATCATCTCTTGCTTAACTTATATAATTTTGAGAGTTGAAAATTTTAAAGAAACATGTGCTCTCGTGCTTCACCTATACTTGTTTGAGAGCTTGTTATTTACATTGGCAATTTTCTTTAAATGAAACTTAGTTCCAAAGTTATGAATGTCTACAAAATATATAATATAAACTTTCATGAAGATCATTGGATATTAAGCTTGATTCTTTCCAATAGTTTTGTGATATGAAGATAGTAATATGTGAGTTATTTTGATGAGTAATTATGCTCTAGTAAGAATATTGGTGTTAAGGCTTGTGATTCCCTATGCATGCACATGAAGTCAATAATTGTGCTATGAAATTACATCCTACTTGTGTTGCATTATTCGGTGTTAGTTATACTTAATGTTCGCTTACGATGATTTTTGTTCCTTGGTTGGGCGCTTCTCAATCTATTGCTAGCCTTCACTTGTACTAAGCGGGAATAATGCTTGTGCATCCAAATCCTAAACCCAAAGTTGTGCCAAATGAGTCCACCATACCTACCTATATGCAGTTTTTCAACACTGTTCCAAGTAAATTTGCAAGTGCCAACTCTAATATTCAAAATAAAATTTTGTTTTGTGTGCTCATACCGCTCATGAAGCGGCGAGGGGTGGCCGACATCTTCCATGTTAAATGGGTTATTCTCAAGATGAGTGTTTATTCACTTGTCATTGCATGAGAGTATGATAGTAATAGGGATGCCCAAACCCAAAAATAAAATAAATATGTTGTCAAATAATAAATTCCTTGGAAAGTGTTGGTATGGACGACACACGTGGATACGGCTAGCCATGGAATGTGGAAGAATGGTGGAAAAGGAATAAACTTTATTTTCAGTTTGGGAACCGCATATAACTTGTTTAGCATGGGGGATATTGGAAACTCTTAGTTGTTCTCATTGACAGGAAAATAATACCACCTAAAAAAATTATCTCTAAGTTTTTCACTTTGAGCTCTGGCACCTCTACAAATCCATGCTTCCCTTTGCGAAGGGCCTATCTATTTGTTTATGCAATTTTTATTTTGAATTTGAGTCTCCACCATCTCTTATAAAGCACCAACTAAGGAACACCATTATCGTACTTGAGCATTGGATGTAGTTAATATTTGAATGTGTTGCATGAATGGATCAATGATAGAGCATGATGGGCTAGGGATATCGTTATTTAGCATTGATATTTTGGAAGACTTGGTTGCTTGTTGATATGCTTGAGTATTGAAATTTTGATGTCAATTTATACACTATTGCTTTGCATCATCTACAAGTCTCTGTGACCATGCTGAAAGGAAAAAGACTATGATGAACATGTGAGGCAGCATTCCACATCAAAAATTCTATTTTTACCATTTACCTACTCGAGGACGCGCATGAATTAAGCTTGGGGATGCTGATACGTCTCCAACATATCTATAATTTTTTATTGTTCCATGTTGTTATATTATCATTTTTGGATGTTTTATAATCATTTTATAGCAACTTTATATCATTTTTTGGGACTAACCTATTGACATAGTACCTAGTGGGAGTTGTTGTTTTTTTGCTGTTTTTTTGTTTCGCAGAAAATCCATATTAGATGAGGTCCAATTGCCATGAAACTTTATGGATATTTGTTTGGACCAGAAGGAAACTTGGGAACCAAGAATGAGCAGCGGATGAGGCCCATGGGACCCACTAGACATCAGGGCGCGCCAAAGGCCCCTGGCGCGGCCTCGTCTCTAGTGGGGCTCCCGAGAAGCTACTACATTGTCTCTGAGCTCTAAAAATATCCCAATATTCAGAAAAACCCTAGAGGACTCGACGAAAAATCATTTCAGCCGCCGCAAGTTCCAAAGCCACGAAATCCAATCTAGAGCACGTTCCAGAGAGGAACACGAGAGGGGTTCAACATTCTCATTGGTGCTCCTATGATGATGCGTGAGTAGTTCATATCAGACCTACGGGTCCGTAGGAAGTAGCTAGATGACTTTGTCTCTCGTTTTGTTTCTCAATACAATGGTCTCTTGGAGATCCATATGATGAAACTCTTTCTTTTGCGGCGTGTTTTTTGGGATCCGATGAATTGTGAGTTTATGATCAGATCTATGAAAACATATTCATGCTTGATTATTATAGTCTCGTATTTGTTCTCCAATATTCTGTTTTTTCTAGCCAACTTGATATTTTATCTTGCAATGGGAAGAGGTGCTTTGTGGTGGGTACAATCTTGCGGTGCTCAATCTGAGTGACAGAAAGATACATGACAACATGTATCGTTGCTATCAAGGATAAAACGATGGGCTCTATTCCTACATGAATTGATCTTGTCTACATCGTGTCAACATTCTTAAGGCATTACTCCGTTTCTCCATGAACTAAATACACTAGATGCATGCTGGATAGCGGTCGATGTGTGGAGTAATAGATGTAGATGCAGGTAGAAGTCGGTCTACTTATCTTGGACGTGATGACTATATACATGATCATTGTATTGAATATCCTCATAATTATTTGCTTTTCTATCAATTGCCCAACAGTAATTTTTCTACCCACCACTTGCTATTTTCTTATGAGAAGCCACTAGTGAAACCTACGACCCCCGGGTCTACTTCACATCATCTATTTGCAATCTCTACTTTGCTATTTGCGTTTCTACTTTATTTGCTCTTTTGTTTTCAGATCTATATTATCAAAAAATCGAAAAATACCTTGTTGCATTCTATTTGCTATCACTCTTATTTGCATCTACCAATCTATCCTTACTTTACCCATGAGGGATTGACAACCCCTCTACATGTTGGCTTGCGAGGATTTGTTATTTGTGTGCAGGTGTTGCTTACATAGTCTTGTGAATCTTTCTACAGGATTGATATCTTGATTTCTTAAATGAGGGAAATACTTGTCGTCGCTGTGCTACATCACCCTTTAAGCTTGCAGGGAATCCAATGCACCTGCGAGGAACGTCAGGGTGATCTATGCATAACGAACATGAACTAGTAATGATCAGGAAATGATCCTGAACACCTAGTTATGAGTCAAACATAACCCCATCGTGTCCTCTCCCGGATAAGAACTCACTAGAAGAGACAATCATGGTTACACACATAGTGAGGACAAAGTTCGGTCATAAAGCTCGGACCATACTCCACATAGCCATCTACGCATGCTCATGCACAATGGACAGTTCCTTCAACAGCCCCCCCCCCCAAGGAAGTGGTCTCCTCTTCACGATGCCCAATCAAAAGACCTAATCCAAAGGAGGAACAAATTTTCATGATCAACACAATAGAAATTGGATTAGTCCTAGGTCAGAGCTTTACTTACAGAACATGTCGCCTTTCAATTTTTGGTTCTCTTCTCGAGTTTGTGCCAATCGATTTTTCAAACTCTCCACTTCCTCGGCTTGTTTTTTATTCTCTTCCTTGAGATTGTTGTTTTCTGCATGGCAATGCCTGAGTACACGCTGACTGGCTTCAACCTGTGATTGGATATAATGCTCAGCTTCTCGAGAGGCATCCAGATCTTTTTGCATTTGGCCAATTGATTCACCTGCTATAGCAGATTTTTTTGGCTATTAATATATATATTTAAGCAAATTCAGCATGCTACAAATCGACTCCCTTACTATGGGATTCTCTAGTAAATTTCTTCACATCTTCCAGCTCGGCCCTGCTGGCCTTTAAATCATCCTAGCTCAGATGGAGATCTTTACATAAACTCTCGTTTTCCTGCTTCAAATCTTGCAGATTGAAAAGGTACTTGAGATCGACCCTTAATTTAGTCGTCCCGACCAAATTAAGGCTCATGGTCTATTGGGTCCAAAATTTTGTTTGGATATTACAAAGTGGATAACTTACTTGCACGTGGGCAGACACTTGCCAGGCCAATTCTGTAAGGTCGGCTCGGGCAGCTCCAAGGTACGCATCGACCGAATTAAGAGCATTAAACTCTTGTTCGGAAAATAAAGGATGACGTAGTGCATCCTTCCGCTGCCAGTGATTCATTGCACTCTTGTATTCGAAGTTGGTTCCCGATAGTCCATCCGAACACTCTATGAGCAGTCCTGTGTTCAATACTCCGGCGTCCACTGACGCTCTAGGTTTGGTTGGCTACCCAATATCTTGACACCGTCCTCGGGTGGGGAGGGTTGCGCACTGATACGTCTCAAACGTATCTATAATTTTTGATGGTTTCACGTTGTTATCTTGCCTTCTTTGTATGTTTTATCTACCTTTTTATATCTTTTTTGGGACTAACTTATTGATTCAGTGCCAAGTGCCAGTTCCTGTTTTTTTGTGTTTTTGACTCTTTTCAGATTTGATTTTGGAACGGAGCCCAAACGGAAGAAAAACCCCGAAATGATTTTTTCCCGAACGAAAGAAGTCCAGGGGGCTTTTGGGCCAAGCCAGGTGGGCTCCAGGGAGCCCACAAGCCCCCACTCCGCCACCAGGGGAGGCGGCGGTGGGCAGGCTTGTGGCCTCCCTGGCCGCCCCCTGACCTAGGTCTTGCGCCTATATATTCCCAAATATTCCGCAAAAAAACCAGGGGAGCCTCCAAAATACTTTTCCGCCGCGGCAAGCTTCCGTTTTCGCGAGATCTCATCTGGAGACCCTTCCCGGTGCCCTGCCGGAGGGGACTTTGGAGGTGGAGGGCTTCTTCATCATCATCTTCACCCCTCCAATGACTCGTGAGTAGTTCACTTCAGACCTACGGGTCCGTAGTTAGTAGCTAGATGGCTTTTCTCTTTCTTGGATCTTCAATACAAAGTTCTCCATGATCTTCATGGAGATCTATCCGATGTAATCTTCTTTGGCGGTGTGTTTGTCGAGATCCGATGAATTGTGGACTTGTGATCAGATTATCTATGATATATATTTCAGTCTTTGCTGATTTCTTATATGCATGATTTGATATCCTTGTAAGTCTCTCCGAGTCTTGGGTTTTGTTTGGCCAACTAGATCTATGATTCTTGCAATGGGAGAAGTGCTTGGTTTTGGGTTCTGCCATGTGGTGACCTTTCCCAGTGACAGTAGGGGCAGCAAGGCACACATCAAGCAGTTGCCATCAAGGGTAAAAAGATGGGATTTTTATCATTGGTTTGAGATTATCCCTCTACATCATGTCATCTTTGTTAAGGCGTTACTCTGTTCTTATGGACTTAATACACTAGATGCATGCTGGATAGCGGTCGACGTGTGGAGTAATAGTAGTAGATGCAGAAAGTATCGGTCTACTTGTTTCGGACGTGATGCCTATAGAAATAATCATTGCATAGATGTCGTCACGACTCTGCACAGTTCTATCAATTGCTCGACAGTAATTTGTTCACCCACCGTCTACTTGCTTTCATGAGAGAAGCCACTAGTAAACACTACGGCCCCGGGGTCTATTCGCATCCATCGTTTACATCTCCGCTTTTACTTTGCTTTGTTACTTTGTTGCTTTCAGTTCTCACTTGGCAAACAATCTATAAGGGATTGACAACCCCTTCATAGCGTTGGGTGCAAGCTTTTGTGTTTGTGCAGGATCTTGAGATACTCTTCCGTCGGATTGATACCTTGGTTCTCAAACTGAGGGAAATACTTCCCATCGCTGTGCTACATCAGCCTTTCCGCTTCGAGGGAACACCAACGCAAGGCTCCAAGGCCATGGGGGAAATCCTTTGCACACTTGCCTAGGAAGTCCCTTAAGGCGTAGCCAAAATTGAAGGATTCCTGGTGTCGTCGACACAACTATTTATGGTGCCCTTGCAAGGGATACACAGCAGCCATCAGAGTATTTCTGTCGCCGTTGCCGGGGAGGAGAAATCAAGATCTATCTAAGTAGGTCTCACAAACTCTTCTCTTGCATTTACTTTTGTTACCAGTTGCCTCTTGTTTTCCTGTCCCCCACTTCACATTTGCCGTTCTCATTTGCCTTTTTCCATTCGCCCTTTTTCTCTCGCTTGCTTTCTGTTCGCTTGTGTGCCATGTGCCCTCATTATGCTTGCATCTTCGCTTGCTGAAAATCTAGTGATATGGATCCTCATCCACTTGCTACTCTCTTTAAGAGACCCACTCGTGTGGAACAAATTGCTATTGAGTTGAGGGCAATTGACTATTTCTTTGGAGTTTTGCGTAAGATGCGTGAATCTGAAAATTGTGAGGAATAAATTCATGAAGTGATTCACGAGGCCTCCTTGGATGAAAAGCATGATTGCAATGGTTTCACTATAAATTCTATTAGTGACAATCATGCTAAAAATATGCAAAATCCTAAGCTTGGGGATGCTAGTTTTGCTATGTCCACTACTTGTTGCAATAATCATGATTGGGGTGATGATATTTCTTATGATCTTGAAAAAAATTTCAAACCTCATGATGAATATGATATTTGCAACAATACTGAAAGTGGGATTGGAGAAGTCATGACTTTATTTGATGATAATCCCACTATTTTTGAAGAGCGTCAACTTTGCATGCATGTGGATCATGAAAAGAATATCCTATGGGATAGCTATATTGTTGAATTTGAATATGATCCCACATGTAATTGCTATGAGAGAGGAAAATATTTTGGTAGAAACTTTCATGTTACCAAATCACCTCTCGTGATGTTGAGATTGCTCTTGTCTCTTTCTTCTTCCTTGCATATGGCAGCTATTGGTTGTCTTGACAATTTGTTTTCCTATAAAATGCCTATGCATAGGAAGTATGTTAGACTTAGATGTGATTTTCACATGCTTTAGGATGCTCTCATTGTGCTTCAATTCTTGTCTTTTGGGAGAGCATCATTGAATGCCTAGCTAAGGGCGTTAAACAAAAGCGCTTGTTGGGAGGCAACCCAACGAATTTATCCTTTTTCTTTCTGTTTTGTTTTTTCCACACTTTCATAATTCTGTTATGATTGTGTTTTTTGTGTTTCTTTTTGCGTTTGTGCCAAGCAAAACCGTTATGATTAGTCTTGATGATGATCGTTTGGTCATGCTGGAAAAGACAAAAACTTTCTGCTCACGAAAAGAATTTTCATTTTTTGTCTGTAAGAGATTTTGAGTTGATTATTTTTGCTGCTGATTACTACGCAAATTCTTCAGACTTCCGTAATTTTTCAGAATTTGTGAAGTACCAGAGGTATACGAAACATACAGATTGCTACAGACTGGTCTGTTGTTAACAGATTCTGTTTTTGTTGTGTTGGTTGCTTATTTTGATGAAACTATGGATAGTATCAGGGGGTATTAGCCATGGAAGATTGAAAGTACAGTAACTCAACATAAGCACAAGTAGAATTTAAGTTTGCTACAGTACCTAAGGAAGTGGTGGTTTGCTTTCTTGTACTAATGTTATCACAAGTTTCTGTTTAAGTTTCGTGTTGTGAAGTTTTCAAGTTTTGGGTGAAGTTCTTATGGACAAAAAGATAAAGAGTGGCAAGAGCTAAAGCTTGGGGATGCCCAAGGAACCCCAAGGGATTCAAGGATGCCGTAAAATCCTAAGCTTGGGGATGCCCCGGGAAGGCATCCCCTCTCTCGTCTTCAATCCATCGGTAACGTTACTTGGGGCTATATTTTTATTCACCACATGTTATGTGTTTTTGCTTGGAGTGTCTTGTATCGTAGGAGTCTTATTATTATTATTATTATTATTATTTTTTGTGTCACAATCATCCTTGCTGCACACCTAGAGAGAGACACGCACCCACCGTGGTTTTGTCGAGCTTCACTTATATCTTTTGGTAGACAATTCAGCTCACATGTGCTTCACTTATATCTTTTGAGCTAGATACTTTTGCTCTATGTGCTTCACTTATATCTTTTACAGCACAGCGGTGCGTGGCTTGGTAGTGGATATATGCTTTGAAAGTAGTCTCAAAAGGGGTAGTTATCCAAAGGAATACGAAAACTTCCACCTTCATGTGCATTGAATAGTTAGAGAAGTCTGATTCATCTTAATTAGTTTTGAGTTGTGGTTATGGTAATATTGAAGTTAAGCTAGTAAGGTGTTGTGGATCTAGAAATACTTGTGTTGAAGTTATTGATTCCCGTAGCATGCACGTATGGTGACCCGCTATGTGATGAAATCTGAGCATGATTAGTCTATTGATTGTCATCCTTTGCGTGGCGGTCGGGATCGCGCGATGGTTTATACCTACCAACCCTTCCCCTAGGAGTATGCGTTGAATGCTTTGTTTAGATTACTAATAAAACTTTTGCAACAATTATATGAGTTCTTCATGACTAATGTTGAGTCCATGGTTTAGATGCACTTTCACCTTCCACCATCATTATCGTCTTAGTGTCGTGCAACTCTTGCCGGTGCACAAAACCCACCATTAGCCTTCCTCAAAACAGCCATCATACCTACCTACTATGGCTTTTGCAAAGTCATTCCGAGATATTTGCCATGCAACTACACCATGACATGGGCCATCACGTCTACATTGCCATTGCATGATCGTAAGATAGCTAGCATGATGTTTCCATTGATGTCTATGCCATGCTAGATCATTGCCACGGTACACTACCAAAGGCATTCCATATAGAGTCATAATTGCTCTAAGTTTTGAGTTCAAAGTGTGATGATCATCATTATTGGAGCATTGTCCCATGTGAGGAAATAAAAGAGGCCAAAGAAGCCCATAAAAAAAGAGGCCAAAGAGCCCACCAAAATAAAAAAAAAGTGAGAGAAAAAGAGAGAAGGGACAATGCTACCACTTTTTCCACACTTGTGCATTTTGAGCACCATGATCTTCATGATTGAGAGTCTCTCATTTTGTCACCACCATATAGCTAGTGGGAAATTCTCATTATATAAGTTGGCTTGTATATTCCAATGATAGGCTTCCTCAAAATTGCCTTAGGTCTTCATGAGCAAGCAAGTTGGATGCACACCAACTAGTTTTCTTTAAGAGCTTTCACATACTTGTAGCTCTAGTGCATCATTTGTATGGCAATCCCTACTCATTCACATTGATATCTATTGATGAGCATCTCCACAGCTCATTGATATGCCTAGTTAATGTGACTATATTCTCCTTTTTATCTTGATACCCCCACCACATTCCACACCATCTATAGTGTTATAACCATGGCTCACACTCATGTATTGCGTGAGAGTTGAAAATGTTTGAGAAAGTAAAGGTGTGAAACAATTACTTGGCCAATACCGGGGTTGTGCATGATTTAAATTCGTTGTGCAATGATGATAGAGCATGGCCAGACTATATGCTTTTGTAGGGATAACTTTCTTTTGGCCTTGTTATTTTGAAAGTTCATGATTACTTTGCTAGTTTGCTTGAATTATTATTGTCTCCATGTCAATAGCAAACTATTGTTTTGAATCTAATGGATCTGAACATTCACGTCACATAAGAGGAATTACAAAGGACACCTATGCTAGGTAGCATGAAAGCATCAAAAATTCATTCTTATCACTTCCCTACTCGAGGACGAGCAGGAGTTAAGCTTGGGGATGATTGATACGTCTCAAACGTATCTTTAATTTTTGATGGTTTCACGCTCTTATCTTGCCTTATTTGTATGTTTTATGTACCTTTTTATATCTTTTTTGGGACTAACTTATTGATTCAGTGCCAAGTGTCAGTTCCTGTTTTTTCGTGTTTTTGACTCTTCTCAGATCTGATTTTGGAACGGAATCCAAACGGAATAAAAACCCTGAAATGATTTTTCCCGAACGGAAGAAGTCGAGGGGGCTTTTGGGCCAAGCCATGTGGGCTCCAGGGAGCCCACAAGCCCCCACTCCGCCACCAGGGAGGCGGCGGTGGGCAGGCTTGTGGCCTCCCTGGCCGCCCCCTGACCTAGGTCTTGCGCCTATATATTCCCAAATATTCCGCAAAAAAACCAGGGGAGCCTCGAAAATACTTTTCCGCCGCCGCAAGCTTCCGTTTCCGCGAGATCTCATCTGGAGACCCTTCCCGGTGCCCTGTCGGAGGGGACTTTGGAGGTGGAGGGCTTCTTCATCATCATCATGGCCCCTCCAATGACTCGTGAGTAGTTCACTTCAGACCTACGGGTCCGTAGTTAGTAGCTAGATGGCTTCTTCTCTCTCTTGGATCTTCAATACAAAGTTCTCCATGATCTTCATGGAGATCTATCCGATGTAATCTTCTTTGCCGGTGTGTTTGTCGAGATCTGATGAATTGTGGACTTGTGATCAGATTATCTATGACATATATTTGAGTCTTTGTTGATTTCTTATATGCATGATTTGATATCCTTGTAAGTCTCTCCGAGTCTTGGTTTTGTTTGGCCAACTAGATCTATGAATCTTGCAATGGGAGAAGTGCTTGGTTTTGGGTTCATACAGTGTGGTGACCTTTCCCAGTGACAGAAGGGGCAGCAAGGCACACATCAAGCAGTTTCCATCAAGGGTAAAAAGATGGGGGTTTTATCATTGGTTTGAGATTATCCCTCTACATCATGTCATCTTGCTTAAGGTGTTACTCTGTTCTTATGGACTTAATACACTAGATGCATGCTGGATAGCGGTCGACGTGTGGAGTAATAGTAGTAGATGCAGAAGGTATCGGTCTACTTGTTTCGGACGTGATGCATATAGAAATAATCATTGCATAGATGTCGTCACGACTCTGCACAGTTCTATCAATTGCTCGACAGTAATTTGTTCACCCACCGTCTACTTGCTTTCATAAGAGAAGCCACTAGTAAACACTACGCCCCCCGGGTCTATTCACATCCATCGTTTACATATCCTCTTTTACTTTGCTTTGTTACTTTGTTGCTTTCAGTTCTCACTTGGCGAACAATCTATAAGGGATTGACAACCCCTTCATAGTGTTGGGTGCAAGCTTTTGTGTTTCTGCAGGATCTTGAGATACTCTTCCGCCGGATTGATACCTTGGTTCTCAAACTGAGGGAAATACTTATCGTCGATGTGCTACATCACCCTTTCCGCTTTGAGGGAACACCAACGCAAGGCTCCAAGGCCACGGGGGAAATCCTTTGCACACTTGCCTAGGAAGTCCCTTAAGGCGGAGCCGCAGCTGAAGGATTCCTGGTGCCGTTGACACAACTATTTCTGGCGCCGTTGCAAGGGATACACAACAGCCATCACGCATGTCTCCTACATTAGTCAGTCGAGGGTCATGAAAGTATAGAAGGACTAATATCATTGCAAGGAATATAAGGCGGTCTGTATACCTTTTTGCCGAAGGGGCAGCAGAAGAGTTTTCTCCTGCCACCTTTTGTTCAGGAATCCTGTCATTGTTTGACATAACCTCGCCCAGTTTTGTCCGAGGAGTGGTCCAGCGAGCACTCCGGCGACCCCTAGGAGCGGCCCCTCGCTAGGCCGTCATTTTTCTCTTACTCCCCTAAGAGGGAAGGGAACTGGGGTTGTTGGCTACAAGGGCTACCATCTGTTCGTCAACTCCATCCTGGTAAAACACCTAGTCCTCGAAAATGATCAAAAGCTCCGGGTCTTCATGAAACCGAGGATCGTCGTCATGGGAATAGTCCTCAGGCTGAGCCACGGGACATTTTACCATCTCGACCCAGCGCTTACAAAGCTGCAATGAAGGGGTAGAACTTATAAATCAAACAATAAAGGGTGTGAACGCCCGATACTTTGAACATCAGCACACGTACGTATTCGACGGGGTTGTAGGCCGAATAGCCGTACTTGGTGATGAGGCGGGTAAAATCCTCTTTCTCCCCTTTGAAGAGTCGGCTAGGATATCCTCTAAGGCTTTCTGGTCTTTTGGTCCTTGTGTGATAGCCTGGCTTATTAGGGATGATAGAATACTCATACCAATAAGGAATTCCTTCTTTTCCGGGAGCCCATCTCGGCTTGGAGTAGTTCTAGGATGGGTGACTAGCTGGGAAGTTGATCCCGGGTGTGCATGAGTGAGGACAAAGTGCGTAGAAAAGACTAGTATTGATATGTGGGGCCAGTCTAGGTCCCGTCACGAGTAATGATTGTCGGTGTTTGTGACAGACGTTTGTGCCAAGAGGGAATTCTCATGTGGCCCGATGAGGACGTCGGTTCCTCTGATTGGTGGTGTCTAGATCCCGCCAAGAGTAATGACTACGGGCGGGTGTGCCCGGGGCATTACACCTTGCCTTGTGGATCTTGTGGAATCGCTCGTCCCACTGTAACACCACAAGGGATGTGTACGTTGTTGGAGCGGCTGGACGCACCAAGTAATCACCGTGGCCATTACATCAAGGATGGTTAGTCCGCAATGAGTGAGCACCTTGACCTTACCAGATAGACGTTGTACTTGGGAAATCTCCTCTTGGGGAGACTCTTCGGCCTCTTTCTAAATCGCTTCTTCAAAGGATCCACGGAGTATTCGGGAAGGCCCCTTAGAACTGGATTGAACAAGGGAACATCCTCGATATAAAACCACTCATAGGGCCACTCGTCGAGTTATTTCTTTGGTGTCCCTATTGGGTATCCGGTGGCGGCTATACGCCACACTTTGGCTCCGCCCACTTCCCGGATTGTTGTTCATCTAGTTCGAGGAACAATGTAGAAATACCTTCTCTAGAGATCAAAGTGGGGTCCGCAACCCAAGAACATCTCGCATAAGGCCACGAAGCCTGAGATATGGAGGATGGAACCGGGAGTGAGATTGTGGAGCTGCAGCCCGTAAAATTCTAATAGACCCTGAAGAAGGGGTGAATGGGGAATCCCACCACTCGTAGCAGGAAGGGAATGAGGCAAACCCGCTCTCCCCCGTGCGGGGAAGGGAAGTTTTCTGCAAAGGCCTTCCCATGAATGGAGGTCAGACCAGCGCGAGTGGGTGAGAGATCTGATTGGTGGAGATATCCCTGTGTTTCGAGCTCACACAAAGGCCTTCCCTTCAATGAAGGGGATAAAGGGGGCACGGAGAAGAACCAGCCATGATTCCAGGAGTGTTAAGAGCTCTAGGGTTGCTTGGCAAGGTTGAGATGCGATGGGGCCTCAAGACGGATTTTGATCTATTTATAAAGGGTGCTACCCCCACTTGCTATAAGAAACGGTTCCGTCAAGGATTGTCAGAAGTATTTTCCTCTACAAAAGCACGTGAGAATCAAGAAATATTGTTAATCTTTGTGTAGAATTAAAAGTTGTGGGCCCTGCGATGCTTCGGTAATGGTGAGCTAGCCGAAGACCAAGACCATCATTTCTTGATCGGAGGAGATGAAGGCACTCGCCTTGCAAGCCGAACACTTTGGGTGTAATCATGAGAAGACCCTGCACATCAGCGTTGAAGGCTAGTTCGGGGGCTACTGAGGGAGTCGAGGATTAAGGGGTCCTCAAGTAGTCGGCTTACTACTAAGAGGTCGACCTGATGGGATGTGCCTATTATGGGCTGGGCTACGCGATTGTATCATACTCAGGAAAGGAGAACCCCAAAGACTGGCGTGGCGACCAAGTAAAGTAGACTAGGTCGGTTGCATGTAACCCTAGGCCCTCCCAGTGACTATCTAAAACAGGGGTCCTCGTCAGTGTAGGGGCATTATTCCACCTAGGGTTTTGCATACACGATCTCGAGGTAGACTCTGTAATCATCATCCACATCAATATAATCAAGTAGGATGTAGGGTTTTACCTCCTCAAGAGGCATGAACCTGGGTAAACATTGTCTCCCCCTCTCTCGTGCAACCCATCGATCTAAGGTCCAAAGTTCCAGAGCCCCTACCAGAGATCTGCCAGTTTTGACAACCACAGTCCTATTGAATCTTTATTTAGTAATCTGAAAATCGGTGATAAAGGGACAGGTGAAAGCACATATGATCCCTTGGTGATTTTGGTAATTCATGACAACATACATTGTCTCTTGGACTAACACTTTTACCTAGATATTTCAGGATTAGTCCATGGAGAGCTATGGTTTAAGGTTTATGTGGAGATACCCCTGGATGCAAGAAAGAAATAATATTGGCTAAAGCTTCAAGCTAGAAGACTCTTCATTTTATATTTGTGAGAAATCACTTTTCAGTCCATAGGAAAGCCAATACTATTAAAAGGGGTGAGGTAGTAAAATGAATTGATTGCTCAAATGCTCAAAGTTAGCCACCAAAACACTGAGCCATTTTTCCAACATTTTCACTCTGTCAAATTCCACATTCACAAATTCGGTGTCACCAACATTTTCATATCGGACCAACCAAGTTTGACCTCAGACAGGAACCCTAGCCATTCCCACCAAATCGGTGCAACCGAAACTGCATCGGTGCTACCGAGTTTGGGTGATGAACATTCTCTTGCCAAGAAACACAAAATCAGAATTTCAGAGTTTGAGTATCGGTGCCACCTAGTTTGGACATCTCACCATTAGTCACCTTTTCGGTGCCACCGAGTTGTATATATCGGTCTCATCGAGATTCAAAAGTTCACACATTTAGTGCTAGTCGGTACCACCGAGTTTCCAACTTCGGTGTCACCGAGTTTGCTCTTTTGTGTGTAACGGTTGGATTTTGGTTGCTACCTATATATACCCCTTCACCCACCTCTCATTCGTGGGGGAATCACTCAGAACACACACTCCATTTCCAAATCCATTTTCTGAGAGAGAACCACCTACTCATGTGTTGATACCAAGATATTCCAATCCAATCATTTGAAACTTGATCTCTAGACTCCCCAAACTGCTTTCCACCAAATCAACCTCTCCCACCCATGCATATTCTGTCAGAGAGTGATTTGTGTTGAGGAGACTATCTATAGAAGCACAAGAGAAATGAGTTCATTGGTCTACCACATCTATTACCTTTTGTAGGGTGGTTCCTCCTACATTGGTTAGGTGTTGCTTGGTAGCCTCCTACTTCGTGTAGTGGAGTTGAACCAAGATGTTTGTAAGGGCAAGGAGATCGCCTACTTTATGAAGATCTACCATGAGTAAGGCTAGTCCTCCATGGACGAAAGCCGTGGTGGGATAGACAAGGCCACTTCTTTGTGGACCCTCCGTGGGTGGAGTCCTTCATGGACTCTCGCACTCGTTACCCTTCGTGGGTTGAAGTCTCCACTAATATGGGCGTACGATAGCGCCACCTATCGGAACCATGCCAAAAATGTTAGTGTGAACCTCATGCGTGTGATCTCCCTACCTTACTCCTCTACATTACACTTGCATGTTTTACTTTCTGCTGCTATACGCTTAGAACTGCATGTGTAGGGTGACCTAGACTTGTTACAACTGCTAGATTTCTGCCCTCCTAGAAATTAGGTTAGGCTATAATTTTTATCTTGACAAGTAGTCTATTCACCCTCCCCCCCTCTAGACACATCTTCTATCGATCCCTCAATTGGTATCAGAGCAAGGTCTCCAACACCTTGGTTTAACCGCCATTGGAGGAAGATGAATGTGACTAGTTCCCAAATTTTTAGTTGTAGAGTGCCTATTCTAGATGGGGAGTACTTTAGGCAATGGAAAGATGGAATGCTTGATATATTCGATGAGTTCCATTTGCGCAAGAATATTGAATACCCCTATGCACCTCCCATTGACCCCATATATCCTTCTCATGATGATGAAGTTAACATGCTTGGTAACCTCAACACTGTCAATCTTATCATTAGAGGTTTACCAAGAAGTGTGATTAATCAGTTGCAAAACTTTGAGTCTCCTCATACCTTGTGGAAAGACTTAGAGAAAAGATATCCAAATTATTCCTTGAATAATCTTGATATCATTGTTCACAAATAAATTGCTTTCCATAAGATGAAGCCAACTGATCCTAACTTCGATAAATGCGTATTTGAGCTTCGTGACCTCATGCGTGCCAAAGGAAATGTCATAAGCATCAACAACATCATTGTTGAAGCCATTCGAATGCATAAACTTGAACATTGTAATAGTCAAATTTCTGATGAAGCTTTTGTCTCTTACGAGGAAACTTCATCCGATGATGACTATGCGGAACATGGCTACTACGATGATGATGAGAACTTCAACACTGAGTATGAGAAGCACATGAAGAATCGTAGACTTATGTCTAACCTTAAAGACTACATGGCCGGTGGTAAGGAGTGGGTTCTCAACAGTGGACGCACTGATCACATGACCGGAGATAAAGACATGTTCCATGAAATCGCACCGAATCATGGACCTTGAAGGTATGTAACTTTTGGAGAGAACTCCAAAGATAAGGTACTTGGTCTCGGTAAGGTGGTCGTGTCTCATGTCAGTTCCATTCAAAATTTCATGCTAGTAGAATCTCTTGGCTACAATCTACTTTCCGTATCTAGACTAGCATATTTCGGTTTTCATGGGCTATTTACAAAAGTTGAATGCCGAGTGTTTCGTAGCGACAATCATAATATCGTCTTTACTGGTTTCCGTAGAGGTGATCTATACATTGTTGATTTCTCTAAGATACCCAAACCACGAACATGCCTTATTGCAAAATATTCTAAGGGTTGGTTATGTCATAGAAGGCTTGGACATGTTGGTATGCGTAATCTTGACAAACTCATCAAAAGTGATCATATTCTTGGTGTTAAAGATGACAAAGGTAGACTTTACAGTGCTTGTCAAGCAGGAAAACAAGTTGGAGGAAGTCATCCCGTGAAGAACATCATGATCACAAGAAGACCCCTCGAGTTCCTTCACATGGATCTCTTTGGTCCCAACGCTTATAAGAGCCTCGGTGGAAACTCTTATGGTCTAGTTATTTTTGATGATTTTTCCAGATTTACGTGGGTGTTCTTTCTCAATGATAAGTCACACGTATAAATAATCTTCAAGAACTTTGCTTGAAAAGCTCAAAACTAGTTTGAAGTGAAGATCAAGAAGGTTCGGAGCGACAACGGAATGGAGTTCAAGAACACTAATGTGGATACTTTTCTTGACGAAGAAGGTATCTTACATGAGTTCTCGGTGACGTACACACCTCAACAAAATGGAGTTGTTGAGAGGAAGAACCGAACGCTCATAGAGATGGCGAGAACGATGCTTGACGAATACAAGACTCCAAGACACCTTTGGGCAAAAGCCGTAGAAACATCTTGCCATGCCATAAACCGACTCTACCTGCACAAGCTTCTTGGTAAAATGGCATACGAGCTACTCACCAGTAACTAACCCCAAGTTGGATACTTTCGAGTATTCGGCTCTAAGTGCTATATTCTTGATAAGCATCATCGATCTAAATTTGCACCTAAGTCTTATGAAGGTTTCCTTCTTGGTTACGGGTCAAACTCTCACGCTTACCATGTCTACAACAACTTCACTCGAAAATTTGAAGAGACGGTAGATGTGAAGTTTGATGAGACTAACGGTTCACAAGTCGAACAATTGCCAATTGATATAGGAGATAAGGAACCTTCGGAAGCTATTGAAGATTTGTTCATTGGCAAGATTCATCCCATGAAGGTTAAGGAAAGCACTTCATCAACTCAAGCGGAAGCTCCTACTTCGCATCAAGGCAAACCGCAAAATGACATGGAAACATCCATAAGCGGTACACAACATGATGAAGAAGAGGAAGAGAAACATCTTGATGATCCACCTCAACCTTCCTTACCACCACCTCAAGGAGAAGATGACGCCAACGCCAATGCTCAAGATGACGATGAAGAAGAAGAAGCTCCTCCATCCAACAAGAAGAAGTTGTCAAGAGTTAGAGCAAGAGTGGATAGATATCATCCGCTGAAACAGATCTACAGCGACATAAACAATGGGAGAATCACTCGCTCTAAAACTCGACGAGCTAACTTTTGTGACCATTATTCTTTCATATCTAGCATTGAAACCTTGAAGGTAGAAGAAGCTCTCCAAGATCCAGATTGGGTGAATGCCATGCATGAAGAGCTACACAACTTCGAGAGGAACCAAGTATGGACACTTGTTGAAAAACCAGAAGGCGATTAGAATATCATTGGTACAAGATAGGTGTTTCGGAACAAGCAAGATGAAGACGGACAAGTTGTACACAACAAAGCACTTCTCATAGCCCAAGGATACACGCAAATCAAAGGTATGGACTATGGTGAGACTTATGCTCCTGTTCCTAGACTTGAAGCCATTCGTATTCTTCTAGCTTATGCCAATCAACATGATATAACTCTATAGCAAAAGGATATTAAAAGTGCCTTTCTCAATGGATAAATTGAAGAGGAAGTTTATGTTAAACAACCTCCTGGTTTTGTGAACCCTAAGAAATTTGATCATGTTCACAAACTTCGTAAATCTTTTTATTGTCTTAAACAAGCACCTAGAGCTTGGTACAAATGCCTAATGAAGTTTCTCATTGGAAAGGGTTCTGATATTGGAAAAATTGATGCAACCTTATTCACTAAAAGAGTAAAAGGCGAACTATTTGTTTGTCAAATATATGTGGATGGTATTAGCTTTGGCTCTACTAACCCACATTTTAGTGAAAAGATTGGAAAGTTGATGTCAGAGAAGTACGAGATGTCCATGATGAATGAATTGAAGTTCTTCCTTGGATTGCAAATCAAACAATCAAGAGAAGGTACGTTCATCTCTCAAACCAAGTACACCAAGTACTTGATTAGGAAGTTCAACATGCAAGAATGCAAAGGTATGCAAACCCCCATGCCTACTAGTGGACATCTTGACCTCCTAAGGATGATGCACACATTGATCAAAAGGTTTATCAATCAATGATTGGATCATTGTTATATCTATGTGCCACTCGTCCTGATATCATTCTAAGTGTTTGCATGTGTGCCCGCTATCAAGCAGCACCTAAAGAGTGTCATCTATTTCCTGTGAAAAGGATAGTAAGATACCTTATACATACACCAAACTTTGGCATATGGTATCCCAAGGGATCTTCCTTTGATCTTGTTGGCTATTCCGACTCGGACTATGCTGGAGAGAAGGTTGATAGAAAATCCACCTCGGGTACATGTCAATTTCTTGGGAGATCTCTTGTCTCTTGGACATCCAAGAAACAAAACTCGGTATCCTTATCAACTTCCGAAGTTAAATACATTGTCGCTGATCATGTTGTGCTCAATTACTATGGATGTCTCAAATGCTTAAGGATTATGGCATTCATGTTAGAAAAGTCCCATTGTTGTGTGACAATGAAAGTGCTATTAAGATTGCATATAATCCTGTGCAACATTCTAGAACCAAGCACATCCAAGTGCGACATCATTTCATACGTAAGCATGTTGCCAAAGGAGATATCGATCTCATGCATGTTCGTATTGACAGACAACTGGCTGATATTTTCACCAAACCACTTGATGAGAAAGTGTTCTGTCATTTGAGGAGTGAGTTGAACATCATTGATGCTTCAAACTTCAGCTAGACTCACTCGGATGCATGCAAGGGTGATACGTCTATTTTGCATCATGCTTTTATATTGATATTTATCGCATTATGGGTTGTTATTACGCATTATGGTACAATACTTATGCCTTTTCTCTCTTATTTTATAAGGTTTACATAAAGAGGGAGAATGCCGGCAGCTGGAATTCTGGGCTGGAAATGGAGCAAGTTTGAGATACCTATTCTCCACAACTCCAAAAGCCGTGAAAATCAGCGAGGAATTATTTTGGAATATATAAAAAATACTGGGCGGAAGAAATACTCGAGGGGAGCCACCAGGAGGTCACAGGCCTGCCAAGCGCGCCCCACCCCCTGGACGCGCCTGGGGGGCTCGTGGGCCCCCTGTTACCCCTCCGGCTCCCATCTTCTGTTATATAGAGGGTTTCGTCCCAGAAAAAATCAAGGGAGAGCTTTCGGGAAGAAACGCCGCCGCCACGAGGCGGAACTTGAGCAGAACCAATCTAGAGCTCCGGCAGGGCCGTCCTGCCAGGGAAACTTCCCTCCCGGAGGGGGAAATCATCGCCATCGTAATCACCAACTCTCCTCACATTGGAGGGGACTCATCTCCATTAGCACCATCTCATCTCCAAACCCTAGTTCATCTCTTGTACCCAATCTCCGTCTCGTGACTCCGATTGGTACTTGTAAGGTTGCAAGTAGTGTTAATTACTCCTTGTAGTTGATGCTAGTTGGATTACTTGGTGGAAGATCATATGTTCAGATCCTTAATGCTATTTAATACCTCTCTGATCATGAACATAATTATGCTTTGTGAGTAGTTACGTTTGTTCCTGAGGACATGGGATAAGTCGTGCTATAAGTAGTCATGTGAATTTGGTATTCGTTTGATATTTTGATGTGTCGTATGTTGTCTTTCCTCTAGTGGTGTTATGTGAACGTCGACTACATGACACTTCACCATTATTTTGGCCTAGAGGAAAGCATTGGGAAGTAATAAGTAGATGATGGGTTGCTAGAGTGACAGAAGCTTAAACCCTAGTTTATGCGTTGCTTCGCAAGGGGCTGATTTGGATCCACCAGTTTAATGCTATGGTTAGACTTTGTCTTAATTCTTCTTTCATAGTTGAGGATGCTTGCGAGAGGGGTTAATCATAAGTGACATGCTTGTCCAAGTAAGGACAGCACCCAAGCACTGGTCCACCCACATATCAAACTATCAAAGTAGCGAACGTGAATCATATGAACATGATGAAAACTAGCTTGACAGAAATTCCCATGTGTCCTCGGCAGCGCTTTACCTTATATAAGAGTTCGTCCAGGCTTGTCCCTTGATACAAAAGGGATTGGGCCATCTTGCTGCACCTTTGTTACTATTGTTACTTGTTACCCGTTACGAGTTATCTTATCCCTCAACTATCTGTTACCGATAATTTCAGTGCTTGCACAGAATACCTTGCTGAAAACCACTTGTCATTTCCTTCTGCTGCTCGCTTGGTTCGACACTCTTACTTATCGAAAGGACTACGATAGATCCCCTATACTTGTGGGTCATCAAGATTCTTTTCTGGCGCCGTTGCCGAGGACTGAAGCGCCTTTGGTGAGTGGAATTTGGTAAGGAAACATTTATATAGTGTGCTGAAATTTATTGTCACTTGTCACTATGGAAACTAATCCTTTGAGGGGCTTGTTCGAGGTATCTTCACCTCGACTGGAAGCACAAAGAGTTTCTCCACAACCTACTGCACCTACTGAAAATATTTATTATGAAATTCCTTTGGGTATGCTAGAGAAACTGTTGGCTAATCCTTTTATAGGAGATGGAACATCACATCCCGACTTGCATCTAATATATGTAGATGAAGTTTGTGGTTTATTTAAGCTTGCAGGTTTGCCCGAGGATGAGGTCAAGAAGAAGGTATTTCCCTTATCTTTGAGGGATAAAGCATTGACATGGTATAGGCTATGTGATGATACTGGATCATGGAACTACAACCGATTGAAATTGGAATTTCATCAAAAAAAATTATCCTATGTATTTGGTACATCGTGATCGGAATTATATCTATAATTTTTGGCCTTGTGATAGAGAAAGTATCGCTCAAGCTTGGGGGAGGCTTAAGTCAATGTTATATTCATGCCCCAACCATGAGCTCCCTAGAGAAATTATTATTATGAACTTTTATGCTCGGCTTTCTCATGACAATCGCACCATGCTTGTGTTGGAAATATGCCCTAGAGGCAATAATAAATTAGTTATTATTATATTTCTTTGTTCATGATAATCGTTTATTATCCATGCTATAATTGTATTGAATGAAGACTTGTATACATGTGTGGATACATAGACAAAACACTGTCCCTATCAAGCCTCTAGTTGGCTAGCCAGTTGATCAAAGATAGTCATGGTCTTCTGATTATGAACAAGGTGTTGTTGCTTGATAACTGGATCACGTCATTAGGAGAATCACGTGATGGACTAGACCCAAACTAATAGACGTAGCATATTGATCGTGTCATTTTGTTGCTACTGTTTTCTGCGTGTCAAGTATTTGTTCCTATGACCATGAGATCATATAACTCACTGACACCGGAGGAATACTTTGTGTGTATCAAACGTCGCAACGTAACTAGGTGACTATAAAGATGCTCTACAGGTATCTCCAAAGGTGTTCGTTGAGTTAGTATGGATCGCGACTGGGATTTGTCACTCCGTGTGACGGAGAGGTATCTCGGGGGCCCACTCGGTAATACAACATCACACACAAGCCTTGCAAGAAATGTGACTTAGTGTAAGTTGCAGGATCTTGTATTACGGAACGAGTAAAGAGACTTGCCGGTAAATGAGATTGAAATAGGTATGCGGATACTGACGATCGAATCTCGGGCAAGTAACATACCGAAGGACAAAGGGAATGACATACGGGATTATATGAATCCTTGGCACTGAGGTTCAAACGATAAGATCTTCGTAGAATATGTAGGATCCAATATGGGCATCCAGGTCCCGCTATTGGATATTGACCGAGGAGTCTCTCGGGTCATGTCTACATAGTTCTCGAACCCGCAGGGTCTGCACACTTCAGGTTCGACGTTGTTTTATGCGTATTTGAGTTATATGGTTGGTTAACGAATGTTGTTTGGAGTCCCGGATGAGATCACGGACGTCACGAGGGTTTCCGGAATGGTCCGGAAACGAAGATTGATATATAGGATGACCTCATTTGATTACCGGAAGGTTTTCGGAGTTACCGGGAATGTACCGGGAATAACGAATGGGTTCCGGATGTTCACCGGGGGGCAACCCACCCCGGGGAAGCCCATAGGCCTTGGGGGTGGCGCACCAGCCCTTAGTGGGCTGGTGGGACAGCCCAAGAAGGCCCTATGCGCCATAGGAAGAAAATCAAAGAGAAAAAAAAAGAGGAGGTGGGAAAAAGGGGAAGGACTCCTCCTTCCAAACCTAGTTGGACTCGGTTTGGAAGGGGAGGGTTGCCCCCCTTGGCTCGGCCGAACACCTTGGGGGTCCTTGGACCCCAAGGCAAGGCTCGCCCTCTTCCCCCTATATATACGGAGGTTTTAGGGCTTATTTGACACAACTTTGCCACGGCAGCCCGACCACATATCTCCACGGTTTTACCTCTAGATCGCGTTTCTGCGGAGCTCGGGCGGAGCCCTGCTGAGATAAGATCACCACCAACCTCTGGAGCGCCGTCACGCTGCCGGAGAACTCATCTACCTCTCTGTCTCTCTTGCTGGATCAATAAGGTCGAGATCATCGTCGAGTTGTACGTGTGCTGAACGCGGAGGTGCCGCCCGTTCGGCACTGGATCGTGGGACTGATCGCGGGACGGTTTGCGCGGCGGATCGAGGGACGTGAGGACGTTCCACTACATCAACCGCATTCACTAACGCTTCTGCTGTGCGATCTACAAGGGTACGTAGATCGAATATCCCCTCTCATAGATGGACATCACCATGATAGGTCTTCGTGCGCGTAGGCAATTTTTGTTTCCCATGCGACGTTCCCCAACAGTGGCATCATGAGCTAGGTTCATGCGTAGATGTCTTCTCGAGTAGAACACAAAAGTTTTTGTGGGCGGTGATGTGCGTTTTTCTGCCCTCCTTAGTCTTTTCTTCATTTCGCGGGATTGTTGGATTGAAGCGGCTTGGACCGACATTACTCGTACGCTTACGAGAGACTGGTTTCATCGCTACGAGTAACCCCGTTGCTCAAAGATGACTGGCAAGTGTCGGTTTCTCCAACTTTAGTTGAATCGGATTTGACCGAGGAGGTCCTTGTATAAGGTTAAATAGAAATTCATATATCTCCGTTGTGGTGTTTGCGTAAGTAAGATGCGATCCTACTAGATACCCATGGTCACCACGTAAAACATGCAACAACAAAATTAGAGGACGTCTAACTTGTTTTTGCAGGGTATGCTTGTGATGTGATATGGCCAACGATGTGATGTGATATATTGGATGTATGAGATGATCATGTTGTAATAGATAATATCGACTTGCACGTCGATGGCACGGCAACCGGCAGGAGCCATAGGGTTGTCTTTAAACTAATGTTTGTGCTTGCAGATGCGTTTACTATTTTGCTAGGATGTAGCTTTAGTAGTAATAGCATGAGTAGCACGACAACCCCGATGGCGCCACGTTGATGGAGATCATGGTGTGGCGCCGATGACAAGAAGATCGTGCCGGTGCTTTGGTGATGGAGATCAAGGAGCACGTGATGATGGCCATATCATGTCACTTATGAATTGCATGTGATGTTAATCCTTTTATGCACCTTATTTTGCTTAGAACGACAGTAGCATTATGAGGTGATCTCTCACTAAAATTTCAAGACGAAATTGTGTTCTCCCCGACTGTGCACCGTTGCTACAGTTCGTCGTTTCGAGACACCGCGTGATGATCGGGTGTGATAGACTCAATGTTCACATACAACGGGTGCAAAACAGTTGCACACGCGGAACACTCGGGTTAAGCTTGACGAGCCTAGAATGTGCAGACATGGCCTCGGAACACATGAGACCGAAAGGTCGAGCATGAATCGTATAGTTGATATGATTAGCATAGAGATGCTTACCACTGAAACTATTCTCGACTCACGTGATGATCGGACTTGAGATAGTGGATTTGGATCATGTACCACTCAAATGACTAGAGAGATGTACTTTTTGAGTGGGAGTTCTTAAGTAATATGATTAATTGAACTAGTTGTCATGGACATAATCTAATGGTCTTTGCGAATTACGATGTAGCTTGCGCTATAGCTCTACTGTTTTTTATATGTTCCTAGAGAAAATTTAGTTGAAAGTTGATAGTAGCAAACTTTGCAGACTGAGTCTGTAAAACCGAGGATTGTCCTCGTTGCTGCGCAGAAGGCTTATGTCCTTAATGCACCACTCGGTGTGCTGCACCTCGAGCGTCGTCTATAGATGTTGTGAACATCCGACATACACGTTTCTGATGACTACACGATAGTTCAGTGCAAAATACTTAATGGCTTAGAAGCAAGGCGCCGAAAACGTTTTGAAACGTCACGGAACATAAGTGATGTTCTAAAGAGATGAAATTGTGATTTCATGCTTGTGCCCTTGTTAATAGGTACGAGACCTCCAACAAGATTCTTTGTCCACAAAGTAAAGGAGAAAAGCTCAATCGTTGAGCGTGTGCTCAGATTGTCTGAGTACGACAATCGCTTGAATCAAGTGGGAGTTAATCTTCCAGATGAGATAGTGATGGTTCTCCAAAGTCACTGCCACCAAGCTGTGAGAGCTTCATGATGAACTATAACATATCAAGGATAGATACAATGATCCTTGAGCGATTCGCGATGTTTGACACTGCGAAAGTAGAAATCAAGAAGGAGCATCAATAGTTGATGGTTAGTAAAACCACTAAGTTTCAAGAAAGGCAAGGGCTAGAAGGGATACTTCGTGAAACAGCAAAACAGTTGCTGCACTAATGAAGAGACCCAAGATTAAACCCAAACCCGAGACTAGGTGCTTCTGTAATGAGGGGAACAGTCACTGAGGCGGAGCAACTCTAGATACTTGGTAGATAAGAAGGCTGGCGAAAGTCGAAAGAAGTATATTTGATATACATGATGTGTACTTGACTAGTACTCCTAGTAGCATAAGGGTATTGGATACCGGTTCGGTTGCTAAGTGATTAGTAACACAAAATGATAGATGCGGCATAAATGGAGACTAGCTAAAGGCGAGGTGACGATACGTGTTGGAAGTGTTTGCAAGATTGATATGATCAAAACGTCGCACGCTCCCTCTACCATCGGGATTGGTGTTAAACCTAAATAATTGTTATTTGGTGCTTGCGTTAAGCATGAACATGATTGGATCGTGTTTATTGCAATATGGTTATTCATTTAAAGAGAATAATGGTTACTCTATTTGCTTGAATAATCACCTTCAATGGTTTATTGAATCTCGATCGTAGTGTTACACATGTTCATGATATTGGTGCCAAAAGGATATGAGGTAATGATGATAGTGCCACTTACTTGTGGCACTGCCGCTTGAGTCATGTTGGTATAAATTGCATGAAGAGGCTCCATGATGATGGATCTTTATACTCAATTGATTTCGAATCACTAGTGACATGCAAATCATACCACATGAGCAAGGCCTTGTTTTCATTGAGATGAAACAAGATAGTAACTTGTTGGAAGTGATACATTTTGATGTATGCAATCCAATGGGTGCTGAGGCACGCAGTGGATATCATTATGTTCTTACTTCAATGACGATTTGAGTAGATACAAGAGTATTTACTTAATGAATCACAAGTGTGAAATATTGAAAAGTTCAATTCTGTTTCAGAGTGAAGTTCGTCGTGACAAGAGGATAAACTGTCTACGATATGATCATAGAAATGAATATCCGAGTTACGAGTTTTGATACGCAGTTAAGACAATGTGGAAATTGTTTCGCAGTTCATGCCACCTGGAACATCATAGTGTGATGATGTGTATGAACGTCATAGCCACGCACTATTTGGTATGGTGTATGCTATGATGTCTCTTATCGAATTACCACTATCGTTTATGGGTTATGCATTAGAGACAACCGCATTCACTTTAAATAGGGCACCGCGTATTTCCATTGAGATGACACGGTATAGACTGAGGTTTAGAAAAATCTAAACTGTCATTTCTTGAAAGTTTGGGGCTTCGACACTTATGTGAAAAAGTTTCAGTCTGATAAGCTCGAACCCAAAGCGGATAAATGCATCTTCATAGGATATCCAAAACAGTTGGGTACATCTCCTATCTCAGATCCGAAAGCAAAGTGTTTGTTTCTAGAGACGGATCCTTTCTCGAGGAAAGGTTTCTCTCGAAAGAATTGAGTGGGAGGGTGGTGGAACTTGATGAGGTTATTGACCCATCACTTCAACCAGTGTGTAGCAGGGCACAGGAAGTTGTTCCTGTGGCGCCTACACCAATTGAAGTGAAAGCTGATGATGGTGAACATCGAGCATCGGATCAAGTTACTACAAACCTCGTAGGTTGACAAGGTCACGTACTACTGCAGAGTGGTACGGTAACCCTGTCTTGGAGGTCATGTTGTTGAGCAATAGTGAACCTACGAGTTATGGAGAAAGCAATGATGGGCCCGGATTCCGACAAATGGCTAGAAGCCATGAAATCCGAGAGAGGATCCATGTATGAAAACAAAGTGTAGACTTTGTAAGAACTACTTGATGGTCATAAGACTATCGAGTAAAGATGGATCTTTAAAAGGAAAATAGACGACGATGGTGATAAGTCACTATTAAGAAAAGCTCGACTTGTCGCAAAGAAGTTTCCGACAAGATCAAACATTTGACTATGATGAGACTTTCTCACTCGTAGCGATGCTAAAAAGTATGTTAGAATTATGTTAGTAGTTGTTGCATTATTTATGAAATATTGCACATAGGATGTCAAAACATTGTTTCCTCGACGGTTTCCTTCAGAAAATATTGTATGTGATACAACCAGGAGGTTTTGTCGATCCTAAAGATACTAGCAAGTATGCAAGCTCCAGCGATCCTTCATTGGATTGGTGCAAGCATCTCGGAGTTGGAATATACACTTTGATGAGATGATCAAAGATTTTGGGTTTGTACAAGGTTTATGAGAAACTTGTATTTCCAAAGAAGTGAGTGGGAGCACTATAGAATTTCTGATAAGTATATGTGGTTGACATATTGTGGATCAGAAGTAATGTAGAATTTCTGTAAAGCATACAAGGTTGTTTGAAAGGAGTTTTCAAAGGAGTACCTGGATTGCGCTACTTGAACGTTGAGCATCAAAGATCTATGGAGATAGATCGAAAGCGCTTAATGGAAGTTTCAACAAGATGCATGCCTTGACAAGTTTTTGAAGGAGTTCAAAATAGATCAGCAAAGAACGAGTTCTTGGTTGCGTTGTGAGGTGTGAATTTGAGTAAGACTCAAAACCCGATCCCGGAAGAATAAAGAGAATAGACGAAGGTCGTCTTCTGTGCCTTAGCCGTAGACTCTAAAGTATGTCATGCTGAGTACCGCACCTGATGTGTGCCTTGCAGCAAGTCAGTTAAGAGGTACACAGAGTGATCCAGGATTGAATCACTGATCAGCGGTCAAAGTTATCCTTAGTAACTAAATAGACTAAGGAATTTTTCTCGATTATGGAGGTGGTTAAAGAGTTCGTCGTAAAGGGTTACGTTGATGCAAGCTTTGACACTAATCCGAATAACTATGAGTAGTGAAACGGATTCGTATAGTAGAGTAGATATTTGGAGCATTTCCGAATAGCACGTAGTAGCAGCATCTATAAGATGACATAAAGATTTGTAAAGAACGCATGGATCTGAAAGTTTCAGAACCGTTGACTAAAACCTCTCTCACGAGCAAGACGTGATCAGACCCCAGAACTATATGGGTGTTGGATTCGTTGGAATCACATGGTGATGTGGACTAGATTATTGACTCTAGTGCAAGTGGGAGCCTATTGGAAATATGCCCTAGAGGCAATAATAAATTAGTTATTATTATATTTCTTTGTTCATGATAATCGTTTATTATCCAGGATATAATTGTATTGAATGAAGACTTGTATACATGTGTGGATACATAGACAAAACACTGTCCCTAGCAAGCCTCTAGTTGGCTAGCCAGTTGATCAAAGATAGTCAGGGTCTTCTGATTATGAACGAGGTGTTGTTGCTTGATAACTGGATCACGTCATTAGGAGAATCACGTGATGGACTAGACCCAAACTAATAGACGTAGCATATTGATCGTGTCATTTTGTTGCTACTGTTTTCTGCGTGTCAAGTATTTGTTCCTATGACCATGAGATCATATAACTCACTGACACTGGAGGAATACTTTGTGTGTATCAAACGTCGCAACGTAACTGGGTGACTATAAAGATGCTCTACAGGTATCTCCGAAGGTGTTTGTTGAGTTAGTATGGATCGATACTGGGATTTGTCACTCCGTGTGACGGAGAGGTATCTCGGGGGCCCACTCGGTAATACAACATCACACACAAGCCTTGCAAGCAATGTGACTTAGTGTAAGTTGCGGGATCTTGTATTACGGAACGAGTAAAGAGACTTGTCGGTAAACGAGATTGAAATAGGTATGCGGATACTCACGATCGAATCTCTGGCAAGTAACATACCGAAGGACAAAGGGAATGACATACGGGATTATATGAATCCTTGGCACTGAGGTTCAAACGATAAGATCTTCGTAGAATATGTAGGATCCAATATGGGCATCCAGGTCCCGCTATTGGATATTGACCGAGGAGTCTCTCGGGTCATGTCTACATAGTTCTCGAACCCGCAGGGTCTGCACACTTAAGGTTCGACGTTGTTTTATGCGTATTTGAGTTATATGGTTGGTTACCGAATGTTGTTCGGAGTCCCGGATGAGATCACGGACGTCACGAGGGTTTCCGGAATGGTCCGGAAACGAAGATTGATATATAGGATGACCTCATTTGATTACCGGAAGGTTTTCGGAGTTACCGGGAATGTACCGGGAATGACGAATGCGTTCCGGATGTTCACCCGGGGGGGCAACCCACCCCGGAGAAGCCCATAGGCCTTGGGGGTGGCGCACCAGCCCTTAGTGGGCTGGTGGGACAGCCCAAGAAGGCCCTATGCTCCATAGGAAGAAAATCAAAGAGAAAAAAATAGGAGGTGGGAAAAAGGGGAAGGACTCCTCCTTCCAAACCTAGTTGGACTCGGTTTGGAAGGGGAGGGTTGCCCCCCTTGGCTCGGCCGAACTCCTTGGCGGTCCTTGGACCCCAAGGCAAGGCTCCCCCTCTTCCCCCTATATATACGGAGATTTTAGGGCTGATTTGACACAACTTTGCCACGGCAGCCCGACCACATATCTCCACGGTTTTACCTCTAGATCGCGTTTCTGCGGAGCTCGAGCGGAGCCCTGCTGAGATAAGATCACCACCAACCTCCGGAGCGCCGTCACGCTGCCTGAGAACTCATCTATCTCTCTGTCTCTCTTGCTGGATCAAGAAGGCCAAGATCATCGTCGAGCTGTACGTGTGCTGAACGCGGAGGTGTCGTCCGTTCGGCACTAGATCGTGGGACTGATCGCGGGACGGTTCGCGGGGCGGATCGAGGGACGTGAGGCCGTTCCACTACATCAACCGCGTTCACTAACGCTTCTGCTGTGCGATCTACAAGGGTACGTAGATCGAATATCCCCTCTCGTAGATGGACATCACCATGATAGGTCTTCGTGCGCATAGGAAATTTTTTGTTTCCCATGCGACGTTCCCCAACAGCTTGACACTTCTTGTACCGGTTCTTTTATGAAGAGAGATATTGATTTCAAATGGGATTTATTGGAAAGAATTAAACGCAACTCTGAAGATTGGGAGTTTGATGAAGGTAAGGAGCCAGATATGAATCTTAAGTTCGATTGCGTTAAATCCTTCGTTGAAACAAATAATTTTCGTGATTTTAGCACTAAACATGGACTTGACTCAGAGATAGTATCTTCATTATGTGAATCATTTTCTGCTCATATTAATATCCCTAAGGAGAAGTGGTTTAAATATCATCATCCCATAGAAGTTAATGTAGTAAAACCCAATCCAGTTGAAGAGAAAGTTATTTCTTATAATGATTCTATTGTTCCTAGTGCTTACATTGAGAAACCACCTTTCCCTGTTAGAATAAAGGATCATGCTAAAGCTTCAACTGTGATACGTAAGGGCTACATTAGAACACCCACACCCCCTGAGAAAATTAAAGTTGAACCTAGTATTGCTATTATTAAAGATGTCTTGGCCGATAATGTTGATGGGCATGTTATTAAATTTTGTGAAGCTGCTGCTAGAATTGCTAAACCTCATGCTAGAGACAAACATAAACCTATTGTTGGCATGCCTGTTGTTTCTGTTAAGATAGGAGATCATTCTTATCATGGTTTATGTGACATGGGTGCTAGTGTTAGTGCAATACCTCAATATTTATATAATGAAATTAAAGATGAGACAGCACATGTCGAGATGGAATTTATTGATGTTACTATTAAACTTGCTAATAGAGATACTATGTGCCATGTGGGAATTGTTAGAGATGTTGAAGTCTTGTGTGGTAAAACTAAGTATCCTACTAATTTTCTCGTTCTTGCTACCACACAAGTTACCATTTGTCCCATCATATTAGGTAGACCTTTCCTCAATACTGTTAATGCTCAAATTGATTGCGAGAAACAAACTGTTACTGTTGGCTTTGCAGGTGTGTCACATGAATTTATTTTTTCTAAGTTTGGTAGACAACCTCATGAAAAATAATGGTCTAGTGTCGGGACCCCGATCCTAAGCCATAGGAATCCAGCCTGTAACACATCGCATCCCTTTGTGGTCTCACGCACGGTTAACTCCACAGCGGCAGCCTTACCTTAGCCGGGACCGTTTGCGTATTTTGACTCACGTATGCGATAGTGTCGCTAGCAATCCAATGTCAAAGAACCCGGATCGACATGTCTAGTCGTAAACCAAAGTGGTAGTACCGCACAAGGACAGGCATACATGACCCAACAAAGCAGGTGTCGGTCATCAACGAATGTAGACGAGTCGTAGCAAGCTACAAGGACTCCATTACATCGCGTGACATTTCCCCAAAGGGGACAGACACAGCAGCTAAGAAGGACACATGCCGGTCAACCAATGTGTCCGGAGCAGTAGCGAACTACCAAGGCTCGTTGGATCACAAAGGGGCATTTCCTTGTAAGGAGTGATACTAAAGTTCACGACTAGGTAATCGAACCCCATACATATCAAGTACGACACACGTACGCATGGCATACCGATATGTATAGATACATCGATGGCATCACAACATAACCATAAACATACAAGCTTTACTTAAGAGGCTCGGAAGAGCCACACACATAATATTACACATTAAGGGTCTCACGACCCATAATAGCAGTCATACAATTACAAGCCAGCGGAAGAGTTATAAACTGTCTGGGTACAGACAGGGCAACTAGAAGGCACATGGCCTGACTATACTACAGAGCCGACGTAGGGCCAGATCATAGCTGGGACACCAGCTACTCGTCGTCGTCGATGTCTACGAGGAACCCTCCATTAGGGTCATTAGCAACCTCTACAACATTTATTAAGCAAACATGAGTACGAAGGTACTCAGCAAGACTTTAGGATGACTAACTACTCATGCAAGGTATCAAAAGGTATTGTGGGGTTTCATGCGGAAAGCCAGCATTTGACTCGTGGCTAGACAACTTGCATTTTTTAAATAATTTTGACAACTTGATTTCTCGCACAAGAGTCCACTAACACCACAACAATACACTATCGTGGAATCATTCTGTCTCCATACGGAAATGCCGTCCACGACACTCACGCTTATCTTGACAATTTTATGAGTAGCCATTGTAGTTATCTATGAACAACATATGTCTCCAAGTAGTCCATATCCGTGGACGCGGCTATTCGAATAGATCATAACCCTGCAGGGGTGTACTTCGTCACACACGCTCTCGCCACTTATCGCCATGTGCATGTCATGCACCTCGGCAACCTTTAAGCGGAAGCCCAGCGAGGGAGTCGGCCACGACCGTTAACCACACTAGTACCTAGTCCAGGTTTATCGCCTATCTGAGAGTAACCCGTACGGAAGTCCGGCCGAGGTTTCTGCCACGGCCTCAAACGATGTGCGCAGGGTTCCCAAGCCCACCATCCGGGTGCCACTTGGTACACCGTGCCACTGCCTACCGCATCACGGCCCACCTCTCAGGTCAGCACCATGCACGGCCTCCAGCATTACTATAAACACCAGAAACTACTTGCAACTCCTGGACCGGGTACTACGCGATTAATAGGCCGAGCGGGGTCATATTTCAGGGCCCAGCATGTGGTAGTATCTAGTCTTGGAATACATACACGGAACTCAGTTCCTAAGGACGGTTCCAATGAAACAACCCGCCATGTACTCCTACACGGCCTTTCACCGGTACCTTTACCAAGTCAAGTTCAACACACAACCTTTGCTTACCAAACACGTTCCACAATTCTGTTCATCTCCCAGATGACAGACCATACACAACTCTAAGCATAGCATGCATAGCAGGATAAGGCACATCACAGCTCAAGCAACTACCAGGTATGCTAGGTTGCAAGGTTTGGCTATTTACTGTGACAAGGTTAAGTCATGCAAAGGAAGTGGGTTCAACTATCGTGGCAAAAGCAGTTGAAGCATTTGATCTTAAATGCAATAAATAGGTGCAGGAGCAAGAACAAGGGATTTATCGGGATGATCAAAAGGGTTGCTTGCCTTGTTGCTCAGAGGAGGAACGATATTCGTCAGACGGATATTCGGTGGAATCCGGGGGTGCGGAGCCTACCGAAATGAATGGCAACATTCAATAACAATCATATGCACTCAAAATGATGCATGAGCATGGCATGAGAATGCAAGGTGATAAGTTATTATAATCAATATGTATTAGGTTTAGAGTTGATTTGAATCACATTCGAATAGCAATTCAAACGGGGTATTCTCGGATACCGGTTTAATTGATTCGACCTGATGCTCAGATTAACTTGATGTTAACATGCATGAAAAGTCAGGTTATGGTACTGATTTGTAATTAGGGTAGTGTGTGATCATGGCAATCATGATGAAATTTGAATATTTTTCCAAATTCCATTTTAAAAGTAATTATGAAAATTGAATTATTCCTTATTTCACAATTTAGGGTTCTGTAACTTTTTCAAACATAGTTGAAAATAGCATAATCAGAATCCTTGAATTTTTCTGATACTTTTTCATATATAAATTATTTTCATTGGAGTTACAGATTAATTTCTATGATTTTTACAAGTTTTAGCAATTTCCTGAATTAGTTTTATACTGGAAATTCTTTTATTGCATCAGCATGACATCAGCAGGTCCATCTGGCCATTGAAAGTCAAACCTGACCAGTGGGACCCACTGGTCAGTCTCTCTGGTCAATTTTAGATTAAGTTTAAACTTAATTAACTGATTAACCTTGCTGGACCCACATGTCAGTGACTGATTAACTTATTTGATTTATTTTTATTAGTTTTAAACTTGCCAGAGGTTGGCCCCACCAGTGAGTGGCTCAGGTCAGCCGAGATCCACCGGCGGCGAGGTCGTCCTTGCCGGCGGGGAGCCTCCGGCGACCACCAGCACGGCGGAGGGGCTCGGAAACGGCGCACAGGGGGCCAAATGTTGCGCGGAGAGCACCAGAGGAACGGCACATCTCCCGCAGCTCCATTTCTGCACTTAGCCCGGGCTGATCTGGCCGGAGATGACGCCGGCGACGAGCTTGGCGGCGGCCAAGGCTCGGGCGTCATCGGGGGCTTTGATCCAGAGGAAACTACGCTCGGTTCTTAGCTACTACAGCATCTACGCGTCGACCTGAAGCTGTTGGTGCCCTCGGAAGGACGAGCTGATCATCGGAGGGCTACCGGCGACGAGCGGCAGCGGCGGTCCTCGTCGGGCTCCGGTGAAACTAGAGCTAGAGGAGGGGATCGATGGGGAAAACTTAGCGGAAACGACCGCATGCTCACGGGGAGTGCACAGCAGGGCTTAGACGGCTCGAGGAAGGCCTGGGGGCCAGAGGAATCGAAGGGAGAGGTCCGGCGGCCAGAGGTGGAAGACGACGGCGTTGGGGGCGATGCAGAGCTTGGGGAAGCTTCGGCTTCTGCAGAGATGACCAGGGCGATGAGGCGGAGCTAACAGGCTACTCGGAGGAGGGTTTCCATGGCTAGAGGTGCTGCGGCTCGAGCTCGAGCTCGGCTCCAATGGCGACAGCAGGAGGGGGGGGCTAGATCCGAGAGGAGGGAAGAACGGATGCGGGGAATGGATAGGGGAGGCCCTGGGGAGTTTATCCCCGGCCCTGCCAGCGCGAGGCGGCGGCCAGGCAGGCGCACAGGTGTGTGGCCGCGCCGGAGGAGGCGGCGGCCACCTCCTGCTGCCTACTGGCGCGAGGGAGGGGACGAGCCAGGGATGGGCCGGGCCAGGCTTAGGCGACAGGTAAGGGTTTTCCCATTTTTTCTGTTTTTGTTTTTCTGTTTTGCTAACTAATGTTTTGCTAATTATTTCAGCTCCAAAACAAAAAGTAAAAACTATTTTAGACCTCCTGAAATATTGTTATAACATTCCCAACCATTTCCAAAGTTTTCAACATTTTTGGAAATTTATAGATTCTGATTTCAAATTTAAAACTTGAAACCAGTAGCCTTTTGCATTTATTTAAAATGCTTAAAGTGTCAAGAAAATAGTTTTCTCCAATGCTCATTTACTTTCATGATTTATCAGAAAGTTTGAACATTTATTGAGGCCATTTGGGTTCATTGATTTGAACTAGTTTGAGATTTTCTTTAATTGAAATAGTGGCTAGGGTTTTGAGTTTTTCCTTTGCCACTTTGTTGTTTTTGTTGAAACTTCTTAGATGCAAATGCAAAGAAGACATGAGCACAAGGCTATCTTGCTTAAGGGTTAGGGATGTGACAACTCACCCCCACTCAAAAGAATCTCGTCCCGAGATTTAGAAGTCGTCGGGAATAACGCAGGGTATTCAAGTCGGAGACGATCCTCTCTTTCCCAAGTTGCCTCCTTTTCAGAATGATTTGACCATTGAATTTTAAGAAACTTGAGGTTTCGACGTCGAGTGGTACGCTCAGCTTGATCAAGAATACGCACGGGGTATTCTCGGTATGAAAGGTTATCTTGTAGATCAAGCGTTTCGTGGTCCACTTCACGGATAGGATCCGAAAAGCAACGCCTGAGTTGCGAGACGTGGAAAACATCATGAACCTTGGAAAGATGCGGAGGAAGTTCCAACTGGTAGGCAACTTCTCCTCGTTTGGCAAGAATGCGAAAAGGTCCAATGTAACGAGGAGCCAACTTGCCCTTGATACCGAAACGATGGGTACCCTTCAAAGGTGTAACCCGAAGGTAAGCCTTCTCGTCAACTTCAAAGGTCACAGCCTTATGATGACGATCATATTGGCTCTTTTGACGAGACTGGGCTGTTTTCAACTTTTCACGAATAATGCGAACCTGCTCTTCTGCATCCTGGATCATATCCGGACCAAAGAGTTGCCTCTCTCCGGTTTCTGACCAATTAAGAGGTGTTCGACATCTTCGTCCATAGAGAACTTCAAAAGGGGCTTTGCCCAAGCTTGATTGATAAATATTCTTATAAGCGAATTCGGCGAATGGAAGGCACTTCTCCCAATTCATACCGAACGAAATAACAGAAGCTTGGAGCATATCTTCTAGGATTTGATTCACTCTTTCTACTTGACCACTTGATTGGGGATGGAAAGCAGTGCTAAAAGATAAGTGAGTCCCCATGGCATTCTGAAAACTTTCCCAGAAGCGAGAAGTAAAGATACTTCCACGGTCCGAGTTAATCTCGAGGGGAACACCATGAAGAGACACTATTCGAGAGATATATAACTCTGCTAGCTGGCTAGCTGTTATACTCTCACGAAAAGGAAGAAAATGAGCCACTTTGGAAAGACGGTCAATGACCACAAAGATAGCATTATTTCCTTTCTTGGTCTTGGGAAATCCGGTAATGAAATCCATGCTAACTTTATCCCATTTCCATTCAGGAATAGCTAAAGGTTGAAGGGTGCCAGCGGGCCTTTGATGTTCTGCCTTAACTCGACGACAAACGTCGCAGTTAGCAACGAACTCAGCAATTTCTCTCTTCATCCTAGTCCACCAGAACCTCTGGCGTAGGTCCTGATACATCTTAGTACTACCGGGATGAATGGTGAGAGGAGAATCGTGAGCCTCCTTAAGGATTAACTGCCTTAGATGTGGGTTCTTAGGAACCACTAAACGATTCTGGAAGAACACAACACCTTGATCGTTCATGGAAAATTCTTTAGCGTTGCCGCTAAAAATATTCTCCTTGATCCGTGATATACCCTTGTCACGCTTTTGGCCAGCTATAATTTGATCCTTAAGAGTAGGCTTCGCCACCAGGGTAGAAAGGAATCCTTGAGGAACAATATGAAGATTCAACTTCCGAAAGTCCTCATGGAGATGTGGTTGACCTTGTTGTAGCATCAAATTGTTACAATAAGATTTACGACTTAGTGCATCGGCCATAACATTGGCCTTCCCCGGGGTGTAAGTTATCCCTAAGTCATAATCCGAGATCAACTCAGCCCACCATCTTTGCCTGAGATTCAAATCCGGCTAGGTGAAAATATATTTCAGACTTTGGTGATCAGTGAATATTTCGCAACGATTACCCAGAAGGTAATGTCGCCAGGTTTTTAGTTCATGGACCACAGCTGCAAGCTCAAGGTCATGTGTGGGATAATTATCCTCATGTGGACGCAACTGTCGAGATGCGTATGCAATCACATGACGATCTTGCATGAGAATGCAACCTAATCCTTGTCGCGAGGCGTCGCAATAGATAACAAAGTCCTTAGAAAAATCTGGTGGTAGCAACACAGGTGCGGAAGTCAGGCGTCTTTTCAGTTCCTGAAAAATATGCTCACACTGTGGTGTCCACTCGAACTTTTTATCTTTCTTGAGGAGTTCAGTTAGAGGCTTTGCAACCTTGGAGAAATTCTCGACGAAGCGGCCACAATAGCTCGCTAAACCAAGAAAACTCCTAACTTGCTTAACCGATTCAGGTTGGGTCCAATAAAGGACAGCTTGAACTCTCTCGGGATTGACAGCAATACCCTTACCAGAGATTACGTGGCCTAGATAGGTCACTTCTGGTAACCAGAATTCACATTTTGAAAACTTGGCATAAAGGCGATGCTCTCGAAGTTTCATCAATACCAGCCTTAGATGCTCGGCATGTTCTTGTTCATTCTTCGAGTAGATGAGAATATCATCGAGGTATACCACGACGAATTTATCCAAATACTCCATGAAGATTGAGTTCATCAGCCGAGAGAAGGTGGCTGGGGCATTGGTTAAACCGAAGGACATAACGGTGTACTCGTATTGGCCATAACGAGTAACAAAAGCCGTTTTTGGAATGTCCCCGTTCTTAATCTTGATTTGATGGTATCCCAACCTCAAATCCATTTTGGAGAAGACTGAGGATCCAGCGAGCTGATCGTACAAATCGTTGATCCTGGGGAGCGGATACTTGTTCTTAATGGTGACCAGGTTAACTGGTCGGTAATCTACAACCATCCGATCCGTTCCGTCTTTCTTCTTGACGAAGAGGACGGGACAAGCCCAAGGAGAAGAGCTAGGACGAATGAAACCTTTGTTCAAGGCCTCATCTAATTGCTTTTTAAGTTCGGCTAGCTCTAGGGGTGCCATCTTATATGGTCTTCTGGCTATTGGGACAGTTCCCGGAACAAGATCTATTACAAATTCTACATCTCTGTCAGGTGGAATTCCTGGCAGTTCCTCTGGAAAAACATCCGGGAAGTCACGGACTACCGGAATGTCTTCAAGTTCCGGAAGAGGGTTGGCATTTAGGGAATAGAGCTGGCATTTGGCAACTCGAGTGGAGACATTTACTATCTCTCCCGAGGGATGGGTAAGCTGGACATTTCTGGAATGAGTATCAATCTTGGCATAGTGAGCTGACATCCAGTCCATGCCCAAGATGATATTAATATCCGAGGATTTCAAAGCTATCAAAGAGGCTACAAAAACTAGCCTGTCTACTAGAATTTCATTGTCATAGGTTATCCTAGAGGTTTGCCATTTACTACCAGGGGTTTGGACAACCAATGGGATTGGCATATCACAAAATGACATGTTATGCAACTGTGCATAACTTTCTGAAATGAAGGAATGAGAAGACCCAGTGTCAAAGAGAACGGACGCTGGGTGATGATTAACAAGAAGCGTACCCAGCATGACGTCGGGATCCTCTGCAGCTTCTTCTACTAACACATAGTTCACACGGCCACGTGCAGGAGTTGGCTTCACATAGAACGCTTTGCCCGACTTGGCCTGCCCCACGGACTTTCCGGGTTGCTTGGCACCCACATTCTGAGGACACTCACGGGAATAGTGCCCTGGTTCTCCACACTTGTAGCATATCACCTGGTTGGCACGTGGTGCAGCATTGCTAGCTGGACCACCATAAGCTTTTGCTGGAGGGTTGGCCTGATTCGTCTGAGGTGCCACGTAGGATGGCCTCGGAGTGTATCTTGGCGGCAGAGAACTGTTTGGAACCCACAGCCTGCGTTTTGGAAACGCGGAACCAGAAGACGAGCCAAAGTCACGGGAGTGCTTCCTTGTGGCCACGAAGTCAGTATGACCAGTCTCCGCACTGATCGCTTTGTTGACCAGGGCTTGAAAGCTTGCACACTCATGGAGGCGCAGATCACGACGGAGCTCAGGGCTCAGACCCTTACGGAATCTTGCTTGCTTCTTGGCGTCGGTAGACACCTCCTCTGTTGCATAGCGAGCGAGGTTACTGAACTCGCGGCTATAGGCATCCACAGACAACTTGCCCTGAGTGAAGGCACAGAACTCCTCTCTCTTTCTGTCCATCAGGCCCTCTGGAACATGGTGCAGACGAAAAGCTGCACTGAAGTCTGCCCATGTGGCCACTGGTTCAGCGGGACGCATAGCTTCAAAATTCTCCCACCACAGATTGGCGGGTCCCTCTAGGAAATATGTCGCAAAGGTCACCTTGTCGGCCTCAGACACATTCGCAGAGCGAATCTTGCGTGAGATGCTGCACAGCCAGTCATCAGCGTCGAGGGGATCGACGGAATGATGAAACTTTGGAGGATTCAACTTCACAAAAAGTCATTAAGGGACACTGCAGCATTCCTAGGCTGACGAGCCGTATTTTGCTCAATACGCTCTAACAGTCGGTTGGTCTCTCTTTTATTTCTCTCTGCCTCAAGCATCACTTCCACCAGAGAAGGCGGGTGAGGCAGGTCTTCCTGCGACGCTTGACTACCCTTGCCTTGCTCATGAGCAGGGGCACGGTTCAACCTGGTGAACACCATCCTGACAAACAAACTCATAGCTTAGACCAATATCATATCAATACTAGCTATGGGTTAAGAATGTACTGAACACACAGAATGCGGAAATGAATATCCGAATAGCATGGTAACAAGCAACTGCTATATATACACCATGGTTCATACACACCCTTACATAGTTCAGTACACCCTTAACCGAAGAGCAACTACTGAAATTGTGAAACTATTCATCAGAGGCTTACAAGTTGCCTATACATTATTTATCTAGGCCTCCGAAATTCACTTCACATTACATACATACTTCACAAGTCACGCACGACTGTGATCGTACGGCTACTACCATACTATCCTTCCGCTCACAGCTCAGGCATCCGCATAGAACATCTCATAGAGATTACCTCCATGGCCTGGAAGCTCAACCTGCGGATCAGGAAACACTCTAGCCTGAGATCCCTGGGATCCATAAGGACACGGATGTGGCCTTGGTCCCCTGACTGGTGGTAAGAGGGGTCCCCGAAGAGGTGTGACTCCTCCTATAGCTGGGCAGTCAACGTGAGCCGGAAGATGGGTCCTAACAGGGTTCAGCATCTCCATCTCTCCATACCCTGTTTGGACTACCGGTGCCAGCTGTGTCAAAGCTGTCCACAGACGGGCACGGGTAGCATAAAGCTCCATACGGAGAGCACGAGCATCCATGTCTCTGTTCTCAAGCATCTCAACAGTGGACTGCAGAAGTGGATCCTCCATAGAAGAATCAAAATAGACTCCACTGAGGTATCCCTCTTCACCAGACTGAGAGGCCGGAACATAGCAGAACTCTGAATTCTGCAGCAGTGCATGTCTCGCTCTCATAATGGTCAGCATTGAATAGGCAGCATCTTGTACTGCCATGTCAACAGTGACTCCCAACCCATAGGACCAATGGATTGGCTTCTCAGCTCCAGGGTAGTCTGGAAATACCCTAACAGTGCAGATGTACTGGCTCTGGTTGAAGTCTCGGTACTGTTCCTCCACTGTATACTCGGGGTACCAGCGGTAACCGCACACCGACATCACCCGGACCAGCATGGCCGTATGACCCGGTACATCAATGCACCTGGTCAGACGTACCACCTGACGAGAAGGACGGCCAGGCATCTGTAAATAGAGAGTAATGCAAAAGCATTAGAGCTTCGAATGCAAAATTGGGCAGCATAACGGCTGTAAATGCTCAAAAACAAATTTTGAGACAACCCAAAATGGAATAGCGTAACCACTCAACTATCAAGTCCAACTCTCTGATCATCAAACTTACTTCCTGCTTCCTAGGATTAAAAGAAACCCAATATCTCTTGACCCGTAGTCCTATAATCTACCGATCAGAAACACGAGCCTAGGAGAAGATGGGTAACCTAGTCCTTAATTCCTGCAGAAAAGACGAGGATGACCAGAATAGAATAACTTGAGAAGAGAACAAGAGTCTTACGTTCCCTTCCACAAACAATTCCCTTATATATAGCTAAATAAATTCTAGACTCAACTTCGACCAGTTTGGCTTAGTAATCCTACAGTCAGTCAGGCTCTGATACCAACGCTGTCGGGACCCCGATCCTAAGCCATAGGAATCCAGCCTGTAACACATCGCATCCCTTTGTGGTCTCACGCACGGTTAACTCCACGGCCGCAGCCTGTCCTTGTGCGGTACTGCCACTTTGGTTTATGACTAGACATGTCGATCCGGGTTCTTTGACATTGGATTGCTAGCGACACTATCGCATACGTGAGTCAAAAGACGCAAACGGTCCCGTCTAAGGTAAGGTTACGGTCGTGGAGTTAACCGTGCATGAGACCACAAAGGGATGCGATGTGTTACAGGCTGGATTCCTATGGCTTAGGATCGGGGTCCCGACATCTAGTAAGAATGAAATTATTGCTCTTGCTTCTATTGTTGTGCCTCCTACTGATCCTTTAGAGAAATACTTGCTTGAACATGAAAATGATATGCATATGGATGAAAGGAATGAGATAGATAGACTTATCTTTGAACAACGTCATATCCTTAAGAATAATTTGCCTTTTGAATTACTTGGAGATCCACTTCCACCAAAGGGTGATCCTGTGTTTGAGCTTAAACAATTACCTGATACTCTTAAGTCTGCTTATCCTGATGAAAAAGAGATATATCCTGTTATTAGTGCTAACCTTTCATAGCATGAAGAAAAGAAATTATTGAAAACTCTGACGAAGCACCGTGCTGCTATTGGATATACTCTTGATGATCTTAAGGGCATTAGTCCCACTCTATGCCAGCATAAAATTAAAACTGATCCTGATTCCAAACCAGTTGTCGATCACCGACGAAGATTAAATCCTAAGATGAAAGAGGTGGTAAGAAAAGAAATACTAAAGCTCCTGGAAACAGGTATTATTTATCTTGTTGCTCATAGTGATTGGGTAAGTCCGGTGCATTGTGTCCCTAAGAAGGGAGGTATTACCGTTGTCCCTAATGATAAAGATGAATTGATCACATAAAGAATTGTTACTGGCTATAGGATGGTAATTGATTTTAGGAAATTAAATAAAGCTACTAAGAAAGATCAATACCCTTTACCTTTTATTGATCAAATGCTAGAAAGATTGTCTAAACATACACATTTTTGCTTTCTAGATGGTTATTCTGGTTTCTTCCAAATACCTGTTGCACAATCTGATCAGGAGAAAACCACTTTTACTTGCCCTTTCGGTACCTTTTCTTATAGACGTATGCCTTTTGGTTTATGAAATGGACCTGCTAACTTTCAAAGATGTATGATGGCTATATTCTCTAACTTTTCTCAAAAGATTGTTGAGGTTTTCATGGATGATTTCTCCGTTTACGGATCTTCTTTTGATGATTGTTTGAGCAACCTTGATCGAGTTTTGCAGAGATGTAAAGATACTAACCTTGTCTTGAATTGGGAGAAGTGGCACTTTATGGTTAATGAAGGCATTGTCTTGGGACATAAAATTTCTGAAAGAGGTATTGAAGTCGATAAGGCTAAAGTTGATGGGATCGAGAAAATGCCAAGCCCTACAGACATTAAAAGTATAAGAAGTTTCCTTGGTCATGCTGGTTTCTATAGAAGGTTTATTAAAGACTTCTCTAAGATTTCTAGGCCTCTCACCAATCTATTTCAAAAAGATATTCCATTTGTTTTTGATGATGATTGTGAAGAAGCATTTGAAATACTTAAGAAGGCCTTGATAACTGCACCTATTGTTCAACCACCTGATTGGAACCTACCTTTTGAAATTATGTGTGATGCTAGTGATTATGCTGTTGGTGTTGTTCTAGGACAAAGAGTTGATAAGAAATTAAATGTTATTCATTATGCTAGTAAAACTCTAGACAGTGCCCAAAGAAACTATGCTACTACTGAAAAAGAATTTTTAGCAGTTGTGTTTGCATGTGATAAGTTCAGATCTTATATTGTTGATTCCAAAGTTACTATTCACACTGATCATGCTGCACGAAAGATGCTAAACCTAGAATTATTAGATGGGTTCTCTTGCTACAAGAATTTGATTTGCATATTGTTGATAGGAAGGGTGTTGAGAACCCCGTAGCAGATAACTTGTCTAGGTTAGAGAATGTTCTTGATGACCCACAACCTATTGATGATAACTTTCCTGATGAACAAGTACGACATGGTATGCTGATTATGCTAATTATATTGTTGCTAAATCTATACCACCTAGTTTCACATACCAACAAAAGAAAAAGTTCTTTTATGATTTGAGACATTACTTTTGGGATAATCCTCACCCTTATAAAGAGGGAGTAGATGGTGTTATTAGATGTTGTGTACCTGAGCATGAATAGGCACAGATCCTACAGAAGTGTCACTCTGAGGCTTACGGAGGACACCATGCGGGATATAGAACTGCACACAAGGTATTGCAATCCGGTTTTTATTGGCCTACTCTCTTCAACGATGCTCGTAAGTTTGTCTTGTCTTGTGATGAATGTCAAAGAATAGGTAATATCAGTAAACGTCGGGAAATGCCTATGAATTATTCACTTGTTATTGAACCATTTGATGTTTGGGGTTTTGATTATATGGGACCTTTTCCAAAGTCCAACGGGTATACTCATATTCTAGTTGTTGTTGATTGCTTTACTAAGTGGGTAGAAGCTATTCCAACTAGTAGTGCTGATCACAACACCTCTATTAAGATGCTTAAAGAAGTCATTTTTCCTAGATTTGGAGTCCCTAGATATTTAATGACTAATGGTGGTTCACATTTTATTCATGGTGCTTTCCGTAAAATGCTTGCTAAGTATGATGTCAACCATAGAATTGCATCTCCTTATCATCCTCAGTCTAGTGGTCAAGTAGAGTTAAGTAATAGAGAAATTAAATTAATTTTGCAAAAGACTGTTAATAGGTATAGAAAGAATTGGTCTAGGAAACTTGATGATGCACTATGGGCTTATAGAACTGCTTATAAGAATCCCATGGGCATGTCTCCGTATAAAATGGTTTACGGTAAAGCATGTCATTTACCTCTTGAGCTAGAGCATAAGGCTTATTGGGCAATCAAAGAGCTCAACTCTGATTTCAAACTTGTTGGTGAGAAGAGGTTATTTGATATTAGCTCACTTGATGAATGGAGAACTCAGGCATATGAAAATGCCAAGTTGTTTAAAGAAAAAGTTAAGAGGTGGCATGATAAAAGGATACAAAAACGTGAGTTCAATGTAGGTGATTATGTCTTGCTATACAATTCTCGTTTAAGTTTTTTTGCAGGCAAACTTCTCTCTAAATGAGAAGGACCTTACATTGTTGAGGAAGTATATCGTTCCGGTGCCATAAAAATCAACAACGTGGAAGGTAATTTTCCGAGAGTTGTAAATGGGCAAAGAATCAAGCATTATATCTCACGTACTGCCATAAATGTTGAAAGCAATATTATTAATACCATAACTCCGCAGGAGTACATAAGGGATACTTACCAGCTTGTTTCAGAATCCAAAAATGAAGAGGTATGTGATACGGTAAGTAAACCGACTCCAAAACTTTTCCAATAGCAATTTTTCTTTGTTTTGGAATATTTAGAAAAATTGAAAAATTGAAAGTAGTCCGAAAAGCGCACGAGGAGGTGACAAGCCTACCATGCGTGCCTGGGGGGCTCGTGAGCACCTCGTGTGTCTCCCGGACTCCGTTTTCTTGTGGAATACTCCTTATGGTCGGTAAAAATTCATTATATAATCTCCCGAAAGGTCTGACCCTTGTATCACGCAAATATCCTCTGTTTTCCTTTCAAGTTGATGTGCAAACAGATCCAGATCGCTATGGTGTCACCAAAAGTTCTGGAGGGACAAGTTCTTCGAGAAGGTCATCAATCCCTACCTCGCGGAGGTGCTGCAACACCCTCAATCTATCGAGATGCATGAGGGGGTGTTGCACATCCATGATGTTGAGGGGCCCAAGAGGACCAGAAGCGTAGAGGCGAGGCTCGAAGCAATGGAGCAGCAAGTCTTCAAGTGCCAAGGGATGGTGGAACGCGGACTCAACGCCAACCACATGATAATCATGGAGTTGACCAACAAGCACAAGATCAATGTCAAGGACATCGGGGAGCACCTCTTCAAGCTCTATGACAGAATCGATCATCTCCAAGCCCAGATCTACGACCTGCAGAACCAAAACTGTGAGTATGAGTATAGATTTAAAGCAATGCAGTTGGCTATAGATTTGAGGATTCCGGAGACTCGATCATCTTTCCATGATGGAGAACCTATGCCTAGGAAGGCGGAGAATCAACCCTAGACTCCAACAACTCCACCACCATCACCTCTGAAGGAAGACAATTAAACACATGGGTATGGGCACTCCCCTTGGCTTGTTCCAAGCTTGGGGGAGTTGCCCCGGTATCGTATCACCATCACATCTTTTGCCTTTACCTTTATATTAGTTCAATCCTTTTTGGTAATATATTTATCTAGTAGAATAAAGTTCTTAGTATGATCTAGGCTTGAGTTTTGCTTTGTGTTACCCCCAATGTAATCGAGTTCGTGAGTTATATAATAAAGAGAGTTTTAGTTAAGGGCTTTGCTTCATGCCATGATCTAAAGAAAAGAATAATAATAGAACAAAAGCATGAAAGATCATGTGATGATCCTATGGGAAGTGATGGCTTCACATATAAAAAGAATGTTGATTGAAACTTGTTGTGGGTTGATACGTCTCCAACGTATCTATAATTTTTGATGGTTTCATGCTATTATCTTCTCAAACTTTGGATGTTTTGTATGCCTTTTATATCTTTTTTGGGACTAACTTATTAACTCAGTGCCAAGTGCCAGTTCCTATTTTTTCCATGTTTTTGACCCTTTTTAGAGGAGAATTTTAAACGGAGTCCAAACGGAATAAAATCTGCGGAATGATTTTTTCCATAACAGAAGACGCATGGGAGACTTGAGAACCAAGGCAGGGGACCTCCGAGGAGGTCACAAGCCCACCAGGCCCGGCCTAGGGGGGGCCTACCAGGCTTGTGAGCTCCCCGTGGCTCCCCTGCCCTAAGTTTTCCGCCTATATATTCCCTAAAATCCCAGAAAAAATCAGGAGATCATCGAAAGTACTTTTCCGCCGCAGCAAGCTTCTATCTCCGCAAGATCCCATCTCAGGCATGATACGTCTCCATCGTATCTACCTTTCCAAACTCTTTTGCCCTTGTTTTGGACTCTAATTTGCATGATTTGAATGGAACTAACCTGGACTGACGTTCTTTTCAGCACAATTGCCTTGGTGTTATTTTTGTGCAGAAATCAAAATTCTCCAAACGTCCTGGAAATTTACGGGGAGCGGTTTTGGAAAATAAGAAAAATATGTGCGCCAAGTTCCACCTCAGGGGGTGGGCCAGTGGGCCACAAGCCCTGGCTCCGCCACCACCCCCTGGTGGCGGTGGGCAGGCTTGTGGGGCCCACACGGCTCTGGCGCCCCCAATCTCAGGTCTTTAAGATCCCTTTCGTCCCAGAAAAAATAAAAAGAGAAGTTTTCGTCGCGTTTTCGATACGGAGGCGCCGCCGCCACCTGTTCTTCATCTGGAGGGCAGATCTGGAGTCCGTCTTGGGCTCCGGAGAGGGGAAATCGTCGCCATCGTCATCATCAACCTTCTTCCCTCTCCAATTCCATGAAGCTCTTCGTTGTTCGTGAGTAATCTATTCGTAGGCTCGCTGGGCGGTGATGAGTAGGATGAGATCTATCATGTAATCGAGTTAGTTTTGATGGGGATTGATCCCTAGTATCCACTATGTTCTGAGATTGATGTTGCTACTACTTTGCCATGCTTAATGCTTGTCACTAGTGCCCGAGTGCCATGATTTCAGATCTGAAATTATTATGTTGTCACCAATATATGTGTGTTTTAGATCCGATCTTGCAAGTTGTAGTTACCTACTATGTGTTATGATCCGGCAACCCCGGAGTGACAATAACCGGAACCACTCCCGGTGATGACCATAGTTTGAGGAGTTCATGTGTTCACCAAGTGCTAATGCGTTGGTCCGGTTCTTTATTAAAAGGAGAACCTTAATATCCCGTAGTTTCCTTTTGGACCCAGCTTCCACGGGAGGGATGGACAATAAATGTCATGCAAGTTCTTTTCCCTAAGCACATATGACGACACACGGAAAACATGCCTACATCACATTGACGAACGGGAGCTAGCCACATATCTCTCCGTGTTACAACTGTTGCATGATGAATATCATCCAAACAAATCACCGACCCATTGCCTACGAGTTTGTCCTACTAATGTTACTTGTCTTGCTCTGCTGCTGCTCCTACTGTTCCTACTGTTGTTACTTGTCTTGCTCTGCTGCTGCTACTACTACTGTTGCTACTGCTATTACTTATCTTGCTATGCTGCTGCCGCTACTACTGTTGCTACTACTATCGCTTGCTACTGTTGCTACTTGCTACTGCTGTCACTACTGTTGTTCCTTGTCGTTGCTATTGCTCGTTACACTGCCGTTACTCGCTACTTTGCTGTTACTACTATGCTTGCAGATACTAATCTTTCAGGAGTGGTTGAATCTGACACATTAAGCTGCTAATACTTGAGAGTATTCTCTCACCTCCCGTCGTGCGAATCAACATATTTGGGTTGAATACTCTACCCTCAAAAACTGCTGCGAACCCACGCGCTAGTGGGCCATCAACAACATTCTTCTAGTTTCGTTGCCGGGGAGTGCTAGCAGCATTCTTCTGGTGCCGTTGCAGGTGAAGGTTTGTTGTCATAAGCATTTGTCTAGCCATCGCCAGAGATTGCAATCAGGGCACGTTCTGGTGCCCTGCCGGAGGGGGATTCAGATACGGAGGGCTTCTTCATCAACACCATGACCTCTCCGATGATGCGTGAGTAGTTCACCATAGACCTACGGGTCCATAGCTAGTAGCTATATGGCGTGTTCTCTCTCTTGGATCTTCAATACAAAGTTCTCCATGATTTTCATGGAGATCTATCCGATGTAATCTTCTTTTGCGGTGTGTTTCTTGAGATCCGATGAATTGTGAATTTATGATCAGATTATCTATGAATCTTATTTGAGTTTCTTCTGATCTCTCTTATGCATGATTTCATATCCTTGTAATTCTCTTCGAGTTGTGGGTTTTGTTTGGCCAACTAGATCTATGATTCTTGCCATGGGAGAAGTGCTTGGTTTTGGGATAATACCGTGCGGTGACCTCACCCAGTGACAGAAGGGGTAGCGAGGCACGTATCGTATTGTTGCCATCAAGGGTAAAAAGATGGGGTTTTCATCATTGGTTTGAGATTATCCCTCTACATCATGTCATCTTGCTTAAGGCGTTACTCTGTTCGTCATGAACTCAATACACTAGATGCATGCTGGATAGCGGTTGATGTGTGGAGTAATAGTAGTAGATGCAGAAAGTATCGATCTACTTCTCCCGGATGTGATGCCTATATGTACGATCATTGCCTTAGATATTGTCATGATTTTTTGCGGTTCTATCAATTGCTCGACACTAATTTGTTCACCCACCATAATACTTGGTATTTTGAGAGAAGCCTCTAGTGAACACTATGGCCCCTGGGTCTACTCGACACTATATTTTCAGCCTTACACTTTTACTTTGTTGTACTTTCCGCCTTGAGATCTCACTTTGCAATCATTCTTGAAGGGATTGACAACCCCTTTATAGCGTTGGGTGCAAGCTCTTTTGTGTTTGCGCATGTACTCTGGACTTGACGAGATTCTCCTACTGGATTGATACCTTGGTTCTCAAACTGAGGGAAATACTTACTTCTCCTGTGCTGCATCACTCTTTCCTCTTCAAGGTAAACACCAACGCAAGCTCAAGAGACGACAGAAGGATTTCTCGCACCATTGCCAGGGAAGGACTTTTGTTGCCGTAGCAGAAGTATTTCTGGCGCCGTTGCCGGGGAGGATCAAGTCAAGAACTCATCCAAGTAAGTGTCACAAACTCATCTCTTGCACTTACTTTGTTTGCCAGTTTCCTCTCGTTTTCCTCTCCCCCACTTCACCAATTTGCCTTTCCGTTCGCCCTTTTTCTCGCTTGCTTTCTGTCAGCTTGTCTTCCTGCTAAGACCGGTATGGCTCAACCAAGGGATTTTGATGCTCACTATGCAAAGTTGGAAGAGATTGAAACTAGTGTTAAAGACTTCATGTCTACACAGTTTGAATACAACAGTTACTTTCCTAGAGAACTGAAGGAGCAAAATTCTTTTTTGGATTTTATGAATAAATAAGTTGATGATATGGCCAAAGAATTCCTTGCACTAGATTCTCAGTTTGCTCGTCTTGAAAAGTTGGTAGGCCAGATTTCTGATAAACAGGCTACTTTAGTCAATAAAATGGCTGCTAAACCTGAAATTTGTGATGAGAATCACGAAGATCTTAAAGTGCTTGGTGTGACTCCCATTGATTCTTTGTTTTCTTGTGTCAAACCTAATGATGGGGCTGGATATGAATCCACTTTGGTTGAGAAGTGCCCCAATGATTCAAAGTCCATCTATCTTGATGCTAAAAGCATTGAAAGTGGAGTAGAAGATATTAAAACTTTGAGTAGTAATGAAATTACTACTTTGGATTTCAAGGAATTCAATTATGATAGTTGTTCCTTGATTGAATGTATTTCCTGGATGAAATCCATGCTAAGCTCTCCACACGCTTATAGCCAAAACAAGGCCTTTACCGATCATATCGTCGAAGCTATGATAAAATCTCTTGAAGAAAAACTTGAATTGGAAGTCTCTATCCCTAGAAAGCTTCATGATGAGTGGGAACCTACTATCAAAAGCAAAATCAAAAACTATGAATGCAATGCTTTGTGTGATTTGGGTGCTAGTGTTTCTGCGATTCCAAAGTCTTTATGTGATGTTTTGATTTTAATGAGCTTGAAGAGTGTTGTCTTAATTTGCATCTTGCAGATTCTACTGTCAAGAAACCCATGGGAAGGATCAATGATGTTCTTATTATTGCAAATAGGAACTATGTACCCGTGGATTTCATTGTGCTTGACATTGATTGCAATCCTACTTGCCCTATTATTCTTGGTAGACCTTTCCTAAGGACTATCAGTGCTATCATCGATATGAAGGAAGGGAATATTAGATTTCAATTTCCTTTAAAGAAGGGCATGGAACACTTTCCTAGAAATAAAATAAGATTGCCTTATGAATCCATGATGAGGGCCACTTATGGTTTGAGCACCAAAGACGACGATACGTGATTCTATCTCTTTTATGCCTAGCTAAGGGCGTTAAACAATAGCGCTTGTTGGGAGGCAACCCAATGAAGTTATTTTTTCCTTTCTGTTTTGTTGCGTCCACGCCATCATAATTCTGTTGTGATTGTGTTTTTATGTTTCTTTTTGTGTTTGAGCGAAGCAAAACTTTTATGACTAGTCTTGGTGATGATTGTTTAATCCTGCTGGAAAAAGACAGAAAATTTTCGCTCACGAGATGATTTTTCATGTTTATTCCGAAAGAGCTTTTGAGTTGATTATTTTTTATGCTGGTTGATATGCCTTTTGCCCAGGCAGTCGTAATATTTCAGAATTTTTGAGGTACCAGAAGTATACGAAGTATACAGATTGCTACAGACTGGTCTGTTTCTGAAATATTATGTTTTTGTTGAGTTGGTTGCTTGTTTTGATGAAACTATGGATAGTATCGGGGGGTACTAGCCATGTAAAAGTGATAATATAGCAGCCCAACACCAATATAGATAGAATTCAAGTTTGCTACAGTACCTAAAGAGGTGGTAGTTTGTCTTCTTGTGCTAATGTTATCACGAGTTTCTGTTTAAGTTTGGTGTTGTGAAGTTTTCAAGTTTTGGGTGATGTTCTCATGGACAAAGAGATAAGGAGTGGAAAGAGCTCAAGCTTGGGGATGCCCAAGGCATCCCAAGCCAAATTCAAGGACACCAAAAAGCCTAAGTTGGGGATGCCCCGGGAAGGCATCCCCTCTTTCGTCTTCAATCCATCGGTAACATTACTTGGGTATACATTTTTATTCACCACATCATATGTGTTTTGCTTGGAGCGTCTTGTATCTTAGGAGTCTTTTCTTTTTGTTGTGTCACAATCATCCTTGCTGCACACTTTTAGAGAGAGACATGCACTCATCGTGATTTTGCTAGAATGCTCATCGTGCTTCACTTATATCTTTTGAGCTAGATAATTTTGCTCTACGTGCTTCACTTAGATCTTCTAGAGCATGGCGGTGCGTGACTTGGTAGTTGGCTTATGCTATGAAAGTAGTACCAAAGGTGATAGGTACCCAAAGAGGATACAAAAACCTCCATCTTCATGTGCATTGAGTAGAAAGAGAAATCTTGATTCCTCTCAATTAGTTTTGAGACGTGGATTTGGTAATATTAAGAGTTATGTTAGTAGGGTGTTGTGAATCTAGAAATACTTGTGTTGAAGCTAGTGATTCCCGTAGCATGCACGTATGGTGAACCGCTACGTTAGGAAGTCGGAGCATAATTGATCTATTGATTGTCATCCTTTGTGTTGAGGTCGGGATCGCGTGATGGTTAACACCTACCAACCCTTCCCCTAGGAGTATGCGTTTAGCACTTTGTTTTGATTACTAATAAAAACTTCCGCAACAAGTATGTGAGTTCTTCATGACTAATGTGAGTCCATGGTATAGATGCACTTTCACCTTCCACCATTTCTATCCTCTCTAGTACCGCGCAATTCTCGCCGGTACACAAACCCGCCATATGCCTTCCTCAAAACAGCCACCATACCTACCTACTATGGCATTTTCATAGCCATTCCGAGATATATTGCCATGCAACTCCCACCGTTCCATCTCATGACTTGTGCCGTCACTCTCATATTGCCATTGCATGATCGTAAGATAACTAGCGAGACGTTTGAACGTCATACGCCAAGCTAGATCATTGCACATCCCGGTACACAGCTGGAGGCATTTCCTATAGACACATCATCGTTCTAAGCTTTGAGCTGTGAGTAAATAAAAGTGTGATGATCATCATTATTGGAGCATTGTCCCATGTGAGGAAATAAAAAAAAGAGGCCAAAGAGCCCAAATAAAAAAAAGAGGCCAAGAGCCCAAATAAAAAAAAGAGAAAAATAGAGAAGGGACAATGCTACTATCTTTTTCCACACTTGTGCTTCATAATAGCACCATGTTCTTCATGATTGAGAGCCTCTCGTTTCGTCACCACCATATGCTAGTGGCAATCTTTATTATATAACTTGGCTTGTATATTCCAATGATGGGCTTCCTCAAAATTTCCCTAGGTCTTCGTGAGCAAGCAAGTTGGATGCACACCCACTAGTTATCCTTTTGAGCTTTCACATACTTATAGCTCTAGTGCATCCCTTGTATGGCAATCCCTACTCATTCACATTGATATATATTAATGGGAATCTCCATAGCCTTTTGATACGCCGAGTCAATGTGACCATCTCCTCCTTTTTGTCTCACAACCACCACCACACTCTATTCCACCTATAGTGCTATATCCATGGCTCATGCTCATGTACTACGTGATAGTTACAAAAAGTTTGAGAAAGTAAGAGTGAGAAAACAATTACTTGGCCAATACCGGGGTTGTGCATGATTTACATTAGTTGTGTGAGGATGATGGAGCATAGCCAGACTATATGATTTTGTAGGGATAACTTTCTTTGGCCTTGTTATTTTGGAAGTTCATGATTACCTTGCTAGTTTGCTTGAAGTATTATTGTTTTCATGTCAATAGCAAACTATTGTTTTGAATCTTACGGATCTGAACATTCATGTCACATGAAAGAAGTTGCAAAGGACAACTATGCTAGGTAGCATTCCACATCAAAAATTCAGTCTTTATCACTTCCCTACTCGAGGACGAGCAGGAGTTAAGCTTGGGGATGCTTGATACGTGCTGCGGCAACAAAAGTCCTTCCTTGGCGCTATGAATTCTTATTGTTACTTCTCTGGTTTGCGTCGGTTTTTCCCTTGAAGAGGAAAGGGTGATGCACCACAGGAGCAGTAAGTATTTCCCTCAGTTTGAGAACCAAGGTATCGATCCAGAAGGAGGGCCTCGTCAAGTCCAGAGTACCTACGCAAACACAAACAAGCTTGCACCCAACGCTTCAAAGGGGTTGGCAATCCCTTCAAGATTGTTTGCAAAGTGAGATTTGAAGGCGAAAAGTGCAACGAAGTAAAAAGTGCAAGGCTGAAAATATGGTGTGGAGTAGACCCTGGGGGCCATAGTGTTCACTAGAGGCTTCTCTCATAAAAGCAAATATCACGGTGGGTGAACAAATTACTGTCGAGCAATTGATAGAACCGCGCAAAGTCATGATGATATCTAAGGAAATGATCATACATATAGGAATCACGTCCGAGACAAGTGGACCAATACTTTCTGCATCTACTACTATTACTCCACACATCGACCGCTATCCAGCATGCATCTAGTGTATTGAGTTCATGACGAACAGAGTAACGCCTTAAGCAAGATGACATGATGTAGAAAATCAATACTTTGTTCGTCATGAACTCAATACACTAGATGCATGCTGGATAGCGGTCGATGTGTGGAGTAATAGTAGTAGATGCAGAAATTATCGGTCTACTTGTCTCGGACGTGATGCCTATATGTATGATCATTGCCTTAGATATCGTCCTGACTTTGCGCGGTTCTATCAATTGCTCGACAGTAATTTGTTCACCCTCCGTAATACTTGCTATTTTGAGAGAAGCCTCAAGTGAACACTATGGCCCCCGGGTCTACTCCACACTATATTTTGAGCCTTACACTTTTACTTCGTTGCACTTTCCGCCTTCAAATCTCACTTTGCAATCAATCTTGAAGGGATTGACAACCCTTTATAGCGTTGGGTGCAAGCTCTTTTGTGTTTGCGAAGGTACTCTGGACTGGACGAGATTCTCCTACTGGATTGATACCTTGGTTCTCAAACTGAGGAAAATACTTACTGCTCCTGTGCTGCATCACCCTTTCCTCTTCAAGGGAAAAACCAATGCAAGCTCAACACACGACAGAAGGATTTCTGGCACCATTTCCGGGGAAGGACTTTTGTTGTCGTAGCATGGGTGGACAAACGTAGACCTTGGTCATTGTTGCAATTAATAGGAAGTAATAAAGAAAGAGAGGTTCATATATAAATATATAATTTTTGATACCGTCTATGATTGTGAACACTCATTAAACTATTACATGCTAAGAAGTGGATGTTGGACAAGGAAGACAACATAATGACTTATGTTTGCTTGGTTCCGAACAATGTTATATGACTAGAGATCCCTTAGCATGTCACGCTTGCTTCCACCTCATATCAGCCAAAACTTCCGCACTAAGTAGAGATACTACTTGTGCATCCATAAACCCTCAACCCAGTTTTGCCATGAGAGTCCACCATACCTACCTATGGATTGAATAAGATCCCTCAAGTAAGTTGTCATCGGTGCAAGCAATAAAAGTTGCTCCCTTAATATGTATGATCTATTAGTGTGTGGAAAATAAGCTTTATACGAACCTGTGATGAGGAAGGCATAAAAGCGACAGACTACATAATAAAGTTCTTTATCACAGGAGGTAATATAAAGTGACGTTCCTTCACACTAAGAGATCACACATCCAAACCTCAAAAGTGCATGACAACCTCTGCTTCCCTCTACGAAGGGCCTATCTTGTACCTTTACTTTTTATCTTTAAAACAGTCATGGTGATCGACACCAATTCCTTATTTCGCCATGTTCTTGGCAAGCGTCATGTGCTAGGGAAAGATCTATATTCGTATATCAACTTGGAAGTAAGTAATAATGAATTATTATTGTTGACATTACCCTTGAGGTAAATAGTTGGGAGGCGAAACTATAAGCCCCTATCTTTCTCTGTGTCCAACTGAAACTTTGATCTCATGAGTACCGCGTGAGTTTTAGCAATTGTAGAAGACTAAAAGATGATTGAGTATGTGAGTTTGCTCTACAAGCTCTTATTTGACTCTTTCCGATGTTATGATAAATTGCAATTGATTCAATGACTAAAGACTATTGGTTGTTAATTCTCAATAAGGTTCTTGATCCATACTTTACATTGTGAAGGAATTGTCACTTTAGCATAAGAGATTATATGACAATATTGTTGTTCTAAATATGATCATGATGCTGCATGTCTGTATTTTATTTTATCGACACCTCTATATCTAAACATGTGGGCATATTTATTGATCTCGGCTTCCGCTTGAGGACAAGCAAGGTCTAAGCTTGGGGGAGTTGATACGTCCATTTTGCATCATGCTTTTATATTGATATTCATCGCATAATGGGCTCTTATTACACATTATGGTACAATACTTATGCATTTTCTCTCTTATTTTATAAGGTTTACATGAAGAGAGAGAATGCCGACAGTTGGAATTCTAGGCTGGAAAAGGAGCAAGTTTGAGATACCTATTCTGCACAGCTCCAAAAGCCGTGAAAATCAGCGAGGAATTATTTTGGAATATATAAAAAATACTGGGTGGAAGAAATACTAGAGGGGAGCCACCAGGAGGTCACGTGCCTGCCAGGCGCGCTTGGGGGGCTTGTGGGCCCCCTATTACCCCTCCGGCTCCCATCTTCTGCTATATAGAGGATTTCGTCCAAGAAAAAATCAAGGGAGAGCTTTCAGGAAGAAATGCCGCCGCCACGAGGCGGAACTTGAGCAGAACCAAACTAGAGCTCCGGCAGGGCCGTCCAGCCAGGGAAACTTCCCTCCCAAAGGGGGAAATCATCGCCATCATCATCACCAACACTCCTCTCATCGGAGGGGACTCATCTCCATCAACATCTCCATCAGCACCATCTCATCTCCAAACCCTAGTTCATCTCTTGTACCCAATCTCCGTCTCGCGACTCCGATTGGTACTTGTAAGGTTGCCGGTAGTGTTAATTACTCCTTGTAGTTGATGCTAGTTGGATTACTTGGTGGAAGATCATATGTTCAGATCCTTAATGCTATTCAATACCTCTCTGATCATGAACATAATTATCCTTTGTGAGTAGTTACGTTTGTTCCTGAGGACATGGGATAAGTCTTGCTATAAGTAGTCATGTGAATTTGGTATTCGTTCGATATTTTGATGTGTTGTATGTTGTGTTTCCTCTAGTGGTGTTATGTGAATGTCGACTACATGAAACTTCACCATTATTTGGTCCTAGAGGAAGGCATTGGGAAGTAATAAGTAGATGATGGGTTGCTAGAGTGACAGAAGCTTAAACCCTAGTTTATGCGTTGCTTCGCAAGGGGCTGGTTTGGATCCACCAGTTTAATGATATGCCTAGACTTTGTCTTAATTCTTCTTTCATAGTTGCGGATGCTTGCGAGAGGGGTTAATCATAAGTGGTATGTTTGTCCAAGTAAGGACAACACCCAAGCACCGGTCCACCCACATATCAAACTATCAAAGTAGCGAACGTGAATCATATGAACATGATGAAAACTAGCTTGATAGAAATTCCCATCTGTTCTCAGGAGCGCTTTACCTTATATAAGAGTTCGTCCAGGCTTGTCCCTTGCTACAAAAGGGATTGGGCCATCTTGCTGCACCTTTGTTACTATTGTTACTTGTTACCCGTTACGAATTATCTTATCCCGCAACTATTTGTTATCGATAATTTCAGTGCTTGGAGAGGATACCTTGCTGAAAACCACTTGCCATTTCTTTCTGCTCCTCGTTGGGTTCGACACTCTTACTTATCGAAAGGACTGCGATAGATCCCCTATACTTGTGGGTCATCAAAGGGCATGAGCTTGACTGATTATTCCTTGATGCCATTGATATGACTATCTTATGTCTTGGAAACTATGCTCCCTTGTATTGCATCTAACATTTTGTAAGTACTTGGAAGAAATACACTCCACAAGATTGCAATCAACTCACATCAAAAGCAATCTTGACATGGCCAAGTATCAACAACCTTATCTTCGGAGATGGACGAAGAAGACAACAAAATCATATCCTTGACAATTTTATGATATTGAATTTCACTCATGTCATTTGGATATATTATATTCTTCCTTGCGTGACTAACCATTGTAGGTGAAAAGTGAACCAAAACGTCATGGATAGCTCCCAAATCAAGATGACCCTGATCACCGTTGAGCATCCACAATAAGTTCACCTACATGCCATGTCATCAACATCATTCGAAGGTATGTACTCATATCCTTGATAAAGCTTCGCACCAAGTCATGAGGTAAAGCAACTCAAGCAATATGAAGACATTAAAAGGCTTGATCGAGAAATGGAAACCCCATTTCGAGCTTAACGATGAGTATGACCTATGATCAAGCATCCTTGCTTGACTCCTCAAGTCAAATACTCTAATATAGGTGACCTAGTCACCGCCCCACATCTAGATGGAGAATATCCTATGGTTCACATTTGAGCTTTCACATTCTTAGAACCATTCCACTCTCATCTATATGTGTGTGTTAACAAAAAAGTCGTCTCTTATTCTTCTTACTTTTGTTTAACTGTCTCAGTTCGAATTATCATTCTTTTGGACTCTTGACCTTTTGAAACAATTGTTTCAATCAGCCTATTTTCTATTAAAGAGTTGACTATCATTGTAACTCGGTTTCACCGAATTGGGAAACTTGTCCAACTGATTTCTCCAAGAGGCCTATATATCAATCTAGGTTCTGCCGAATCATTATGTCTCGATGACTCTGATTTTTCTGACTTTGTTGCTCTGATAATTTCTTCTGGAATATTGTCTTAGGGGGGACAACTTCTCTAGGGGGAGAAAAATCTCAGTGATCCCATGCAATATAAGAGTGAGAATCCTCTAGGATTCCTAACTTAGGGGCAGATCATTCAAGGAACTCTTATACATACCTAAGGGGGGAGAACATTCAATGAACCCTACAAAATATCGAAGGAGGAGAAAATAAAAAATTCAGGAACCCTTACAAAAGAGAGAAGTATCCAAGATACTCTTTTTTTCTCTCAATGATCCCTTACCCTCTAACCTTTATTTTTGGTAATTTTGCCAAAGGGGGAGAAATATCATCAGAGCTTCCATTCAGTGAACCTATTTATAGGGTAGAAATACTATCAAATACTATCAAGAAGCTTATACAAAAGAGGGAGCAACAACACTAAGGGGAGATACTTGTATCAAACCCTACACATTAAGGGGGAGAGAGATAAATATCGTTTTAATTGGCTTTATTGGTTTGAACTTATTTTCCGTACCTACTCCCAATATCTACATGCCATGATTTACGAGGAGATGAAACTTCACATACTCATTTTTAGGGGAGAAAAAAGCTCTTGTTCCTTGGAGACATATTCTTTCATCAAATCATATCTTAACTATGTCTTCAATTTCTTGGTACTTATGAATTTCTTTGCATCATTACAACAGGGTCCTCTCGTGTTATCTAACATTTGTTTTCCCAAGTGTACTCCTATTCAAGATGCTCAAGATCCTCAAGGTAAGTATATGCATCATATCCTTGTTCATGATGACCTCTTAGTTCTTGCACATATTATTTGCAAGAGGGAGTCTTAAACATGGAAGTCTTTCATTCATATATGTTTGATGCATATAGCCAAGATTCCTATGACTTGTCTTGTCCTTCTACCTTGTGTGTGCCCATGTGTTCCAAAGAAACTATCCTTTAAAGGGATTGCACACATTTAGGGGGAGCTTGGACTAATCATATTTCCTTCAAAGTTGTCATATCCTTATGACTATATGTATTTGAAGCTTTGATTGTATGTTGTGATCAATTACCAAAAAGGGGGAGACTAAAAGCACATATGCTCCCTTGGTGATTCTGATAATTCATGACAACATACATTGTCTCTTGGACTAACACTTTTACCTAGATATTTCAGGATTAGTCCATGGAGAGTTATGGCTTAAGGTTTATGTGGAGATACCCCTGGATGCAAGAAAAGAATAGTATTAGATCAAGCTTCAAGATAGAAGACTCATCATTTTATATTTGTGAGAAATCACTTTTGAGTCCATAATAAAGCCAATACTATTAAAAGGGGGTGAGCTAGTAAACTGAACTGATTGCTCAAATGCTCAAAGTTAGCCACCAAAACACTCAGTCATTTTTCCCACATTTCCACTCTGTAAAATTCCACATTAACAAATTCGGTGTGCCAACATTTCCATATCGGACCAACCGAGTGTGACCTCACACACGAACCCTAGCCATTCCCACCAAATCGGTGCAACCGAAACTGCATCGGTGCTACCGAGTTTGGGTGACCAACATTCTCTTGCCAAGATACAAAAAAACGGAATTTCCGAGTTTGAGTATCGGTGCCACCGAGTTTTGCCATCTCACTGTTAGTTACCTTTTCGGTGCCACCGAGTTGTATATTGGTATCACCGAGATTCAAAAGTTCACACCTTTAGTGCTAGTCGGTACCACCGAGTTTTCTCTTTTGTGTGTAACATTTGGATTTTGGCTGCTACCTATATATACCCCTTCACCCACCTCTCATTCATGGGAGAAGCACTCAGAACACAAACTTCATTTCTAGATCCATTTTTTTAGAGAGAACCACCTACTCATGTGTTGAGACCAAGATATTCCAATTCAATCATTTGGAACTTGATTTCTAGCCTCCCCAAACTGCTTTCCACCAAATAAACCTCACCTACCAATGCATATTCTGTGAGAGAGTGATTTGTGTCGAGGAGACTATCTTTAGAAGCACAAGAGAAAGGAGTTCACTGATCTATCACATCTATTACCTTTTGTACGGTGGTGCCTCCTAGATTGGTTAGGTGTCGCTTGGGAGCCTCCCAATTCATGTTGTGGAGTTGAACCAAGATGTTTGTAAGCGCAAGGAGATTGCCTACTTCATGAAGATCTACCGTGAGTAAGGCTAGTCCTCCGTGGACGAAAGCCATGGTGGGATAGACAAGGCCGCTTCTTTGTGGACCCTCCGTGGGTGGAGCCCTCCGTGGACTCCCACAGCCGTTACCCTCCGTGGGTTGAAGTCTCCACTAACATGGACGTATGATAGTGCCACCTATCGGAACCATGCCAAAAATCACCGTGTCAACATCATGCATTTGATATCCCTACCTTACTCCTCTACATTACACTTGCATGTTTTACTTTCCGCTGCTATACTCTTAGAACTGCATGTGTAGGGTGACCTAGACTTGTTACAGCTGCTAGATTTCTGCCCTCCTAGAAATTAGGTTAGGCTAGAATTTTTATCTTGACAAGTAGTCTATTCACCCTCCCCCTCTAGACACATCTTCTATCGATCCCTCAACAGGAGATGAGCCAAAGTTAGATAGAAGGCATCTCGTTTGTTCGGAGGGTGATGATCCTAATGATAAAAATGAAAAGGTGGGTTTGGATAGGTCAAAACTTTAGCTAGCGATGTGCCCGCTATTTTGGATTATGGTGACTTTAATTATGATATCCCCTCATTAGTAGAATGTATTTCCTTGTTACAATCCATAATTATCTCACCCAATGCCTACGAACAAAATAAATCTTTAAACATATCATAGAAGCTATGATAAAAGCTCACGAAGAGAAACTTGAGTTAGAAGTTTCAATACCTAGAAAATTGCATGATGAATGGGAACCGAATATTAAATTAACCTTGGAGATTATGAATGTAATGTTTATTGTGACCATGGTGCTCGTGTTTCTACTATATCTAAATCTCTTCCTGATATGCTTGGTCTCACTGATATACAAGAGTGTTCCCTTAACTTGCATCTTGCGAGTTCCACTATTAAGAAACCTTAGGTTAGAATAAATGATGTGCTTATTATTGCTAATAGAAATTATGTGCCTATATAGTTCATTGTTCTTGATATTCAATGCAATATGTCTTGTCCAATAATACTTGGTAGACCTTTCTTAAGAACTATAGGTGTTATTATTGATACGAAGGAAGGAAACATAAGGTTCCAATTCCCATTAAAGAAAGGGATGGAACACTTACCTAGAAAGAGAATTAAACCACCTTATGAATCTATCACGAGAGCCACGTATGGACTGAATATCAAAGATGATATCACTTGATACTATGCATTATGCCTAGATAGGGACATAAAACGACAATGCTTGTTGGGAGAAAACCCAATATTTACCTTAATTTTTTGTTTTACTTTCTGTTATTTTGTGTTGAAACGATTATAGATACTATAATTATTGTGTTTCTGTGTTTTAATTAATATTTGTGCCAAGTAAAGCCTTTGGGATTGAAAGGACGTGGATGTCGCCTAGAGGTGGGGTGAATATGCGCTTTAAAATAATTACGGTTTAGGCTTGAACAAATGGGGAATAAAACTAATGTTTAATTAGTCAAGCATAAAACCTAAAACAAAACGGCTGACCTATGTGCACCAACAACATATGCTAAGCAAGATAAACAACTAAGTGATAGCGAGATATATAACAAGAAACAATATGGCTATCACAAAGTAAGTGCATAAGTAAAGGGCTTGGGTAAGAGATAACCGAGGTATGCAAAGATGACGATGTATCCCGAAGTTCACACCTTTGCAGATGCTAATCTCCATTTTGAGCATTGTGGAGGCACAATGCTCCCCAAGAAGCCACTAGGGCCACCATAATCTCCTCACGCCCTCACACAATGCAAGATGTTGCGATTCTAGTAAGGGACCCTTGAGGGCGGTCACCGAACCCGTACAAATGGAAACACTTGGGGACCGTCACTGAACCCGTACACTTTGGCAACCCTCGGGGCCGGTCACGGGTACCGGTACAAATTGCTCGGGGCAATCTCCATAACCTAATAGGAGACCCCAATGCTTGCTCGGACACCACAAAGCTTCTAGGACACCAAAGCACCCAAGAAGAACCAGTTCTAGGGTACCAAGCACCCAAGAGTAATAAGATTCTCAAACCTCCCTCCCACATATGATCATGAAGAACTCAAACCTATGCACCAAATGCAATGGCAAGGGAACACGGAGTGCCCAAGTCTTTCTCTCCCAGATCCCAACACAACAACTAATGCTATGGAAGAAAATGAGAGGAAGAACGAAAAAGAATATGAAGAACTCCAAGATCTATATCCAAGGGGTTCTCCTCACAAAGAGGAGAAGGTGATTTGTCGAAATGTGGATCCAGATCTCCTCTCTATTTTCCCTCAAGAACTAGCAAGAATCATTGGAGGGATTGAGAGCTAGCAAGCTCGAAGAAGGTCAGCAATGGGGGGAAAACACAAGTTCAAGGGATAGAAAATCATTGGGGAAGAATACGCCCTTAAATAGGTTCCTCCAAATCCAACTGTTATGCGCTCAGCCCGTGCATAAGCGGTAGTACCGCTCAGGCGAGCGGTACTTCCGCTGGCATAGAAGTTTCAATCCACGGTGTGCAACAGAGATACTCGAGGAGGCGGTAGTGTCGCCGGAGCGGTACTACCGCTCCCACCATCGGTACTACCGCTAAGTGCTGCAAGTGGGAGTGATACCGCGGTAGTAGAGAAGAACAGGGCGGTACTACCGCACAGAGCGGTACTACTGCCCATTACTGTTGTTCTACTATCGCTTGAAGGAAAGTGCTATCCAAAGAGCAAAATATAAGCGGTAGTAAGGCGAAAGTGGAGGGCGCCAGTACCGCCCGAGCAGTACTACCGCTTCCAAAGCAGCGGTGCTTTCGCTTAATAGAGAAAAACTACCCACGCACTAAAATTGCCATAACTTTCGCATACGATCCCGAATTGAGCAAAGTCAAGCTTGTTGGATAGCACACGACGAGTACTATCCAAACAGAGATAAATATATAGAGAATGCCAATGATATAGAGATTTGAAACCTCTATGAATGAAGAATCAAAAAAACTCCACTATCGTAAACATCATAGAAGATGCATATGGCCTCCGTTTTTGATGATCTCAAGCTTGTCATGAAGATGACCATAAGCTCTAAGATCCACAAAGATAAAAGCCAACCAAGAACCAAAAAATATGATGACACCAAGAAAGCAATGGTTTGAGCTCTCAACAAACGATACGATCAAGCTACTCACTTGAGATCTCCCCCTTGATAGTACGACAATCGATCCAATAACCTGGCCTCCCAACTGCCACCATGGGACCGGTAAAATACAAAATCTATCAAGGGAAAACCTATACCTTGCACATAGTCCACTTGAGATAGATGACGACGATCTTGATTTCCTCAAGATGGACCACCTTTCTTGATTGTGTTGGCTCGATCAAGACTAGTTGATTGCTCCCCCGTACTCCACTATGGGTGAGCCACTCTTCAGCACATCTTCATAAGTCCATTGTAACCACAATGGATGGCAAGCTTAAAGCATGATCTTCTCCGTGATGCTCCACTTAAACCTGTGACTCCCTGCTAATTTGTGTTGGTCTCCCTCCAAGCTTAAAGGGTGATGTAGCACAACGATGGCAAGTATTCCCCTCAGTTATGAAACCAAGGTATCAATCCAGTAGGAAGATCCACATGACTATGTAAGCGGTACCTTCACACAAATAACAAATCCTCGCAACCTAACGCATGTATGGGTTGTCTATCCCTCGTGGGTAAAGCAAAAGATAGATTGACAGATGCTAATGAAAGTGATAGCGAATAAAAAGCAGCAAGGTATTTTTGGGTTTTCTGATAATATAGATCTGAAAATAAAAGAGCAAATAAAATAGAAACGCAAATAGCAAAGTAGAGATTGCAAATAGATGATGTGAAATAGACTCGGGGGCCATAGGTATCACTAATGGCTTCTCTCGAGAAAATAGCAAACGATGGGTAGACAAATTACTGTTGGGCAATTGATAGAACAACAAATAATTATGATGATATTCAAGATAATGATCATGTATATAGGCATCACGTCCAAGACAAGTACACCAACTTTTGCATGCATCTACTTCTATTACTCCACACATCGACCGCTATCCAGCATGCATCTCGTGTATTGAGTTCATGGAGAGATGGAGTAATGCCTTAAGAGCGATGACATGATGTAGACAAGATATGTTCATGTAGGAATAGAGCCCATCGTTTTATCCTTAATGGCAATGATCCATGTGTGGCATGTCTCTTTTTGTCACTAAGATTGAGCACCGCAAGATCGAACCCATCACAAAGCACCTCTTCCCATTGCAAGATAAAAGATCAAGTTGGCCACACAAAAACCAAATATCAAGCATGAATATGATTTCATAGATCTGATCATAAACTCACAGTTCATTGGATCCCAATAAACACACCGCAAAAGAATGAGTTACATCATATGGATCTCCAAGAGACCTTTGTATTGAGAAGCAAAATGAGAGAGAAAGCCATCTAGCTACTGCCTATAGACCCGTAGGCCTGATATGAACTACTCACGCATCATCGGAGGAGCACCAATGAGGATGATGAACCCCTCATGATCATGTTGCTCTCGGGAACGGGCTCTAGATTGGATTTCATGGCTTTTGGAACTTGCGACGGCTGAAACAATTTTTCATCCACTCCTCTAGGGTTTTCTTAATATTGGGGATATTTATAGAGCTTAGAGGCGGTGGAGGACGCACCCGAGGCCCCCACTAGGGACCAGGCCACGCCAAGGGCCCTGGGCACACCGTGGTGTCTAGTGGGCCGCCTGGGCCTCCTATGGTGATCATCCTTGGCTCCCAAGTTTCCTTCTTGTCCAGAAAAATCTGTGTAAAGTTTCATGGAATTTAGACTTCATCTGATATTGATTTTCCGCGAAGGAAAAAATAGAAAAAACAACAAGTGGCACTAGGCACTGTGTCACTAGGTTAATCCCAAAAATGATATAAAGTTTCTATAAAATGATCATAAAACATCCAAGAATGATAATATAGCAGCATGGAATAGTCAAAAATTATAGATACGTTAGAGACGTATCAACTTGCACACCGCAATCTTGTTAACAGTCACCACATGATGTCATCCTCCATGGGTTGTATGAGATCTCTCTCTTGACGCAAGCCCATCGAAACATACCTAACCCCACATAGAAATCTCGCGTAGACCATGGGTAATGGACAATGCTTACCATACCAAATCATGGGATCACTTGACCCCACTCGGTACATCTTATGTGCTTTGTGTGTTGATCAACTTGACTCACTCTTTAACTTAGTCTTGATCAACCTTGAATCTTATCTTCTCTCTTCATAAAGATGATGTCTTGAAGGTAAACATGAATGCACACACAATCTTCTCCTCCAAGACATGCTTGCATTAAGCTCAACTCTCACATGACCAATCTTTGGATAAAACCTTGAATACCATGACTTCAAGAAGTGCCTATGGACAAATCCTTAGAATATAACTTAAGGCAACCATTAGTCCATAACAATTGTCATAAATTACCAAAACCACACATGGAGAAATATGCTCTAACAGGAATGATTTTGATGATAGTAGACTTATCCCGTGAAAAAATAGAAACTTTTACGTCTAATGCTTTCTTTGATTTTACTCGAACGACCTTTTGATATGAATTCTTTAAAATCATTGATAAATACATTTCCCAGATTATCCTAAGTTCTTAGAATTTTCGGAGTTAGAGAAGTATGATCTTAGTGCTGATCATTACAAATCGTTCTGTTTTAGACATATTCTATTTTTGCTTGCATAGTTTGCTTGTTTTGATGATGTTATGGATTATATCAGGGGGTATAAGTCATGGAGAAGTTAGAATACAGTACATTATACAAAAATTAAATATGAGTCAATTTATAACAGTATCTAAAGTTCATGATTTGCCTATTATACTAACGGATCTCATGAGGTTTCTGTTGAGTTTTGTGTGTTGAAGTTTTCAAGTTTCTGGTGTGATCACAATGGATGAAGGAATAGGGAGCGATAAGAATCTAAGCTTGGGGTGCACAAGGCACCCCAAGGTAATATTCTAGGAAGACTCAAGCGTCTAAGCCTGGGGATTCCCCAGAAGGCATCCCCTCTTTCGTCTCCATTCCATCGGTATGTCACTCGGAGCTATATTTTTATTGAATGCATGATATGTGTTTTGCTTGGAGCATCGTGTATTATAGTTTGCTTTGTTTTTATTTTGCTGCAATCATTGTTTGGTGGACACACCTATTTGAGAGAGACACATTTTCATCCTGATTTCTTAGAATACTCTATATGCTTCACTTATATCTTTTGAGCTAGGCAGTTCCTCTTGTGCTTCACTTATATCTTTTAGAGCATGGTGGCGTGTAGATTTTATAGAAATAATTGTACTCTCATTCTTCACTAATATCTATTTGAGAGTCTAATAAATAGAAACAGTAATTTTCATGGGTTAGAAGACTAGTCCCAAAAGGATAGGTATTCAAGGAGGATATAATAAAACTTTCATGTAACACATTAAAAGAGAAATGTGGGTTAATGATATTGATGTAGTAATATGAAAGGACACGAATACATGATTGTTTGTTAGTAGAAATATCAGTGTAAAGCATGTTATTATAATTACTCATCTAAATATTGGATATGGCATGATGATGATGTGTAAGTGTTCTTATGTGCGAATGAAATCCTATGTGTTGTTTGGATCGGAGGCGCGGGATTGTTAACTCCTACCAACCTTCTCCCTAGGGGTATGCGGTAGTACTTTGCTTCGAGAGAGCTCATAGGCTTTGCAATAAGTATATGTGTTCTTTATGACTAATGTGAATCCATGGATATGCGCACTCTCGCCTTTCCATACTTGCTAGCCTCTTCGGTACTATGCATTGCCCATTCTCACCTCAAGGATTGGTGCATCCATCGCCTCTGCATCCAAAACCAGTGATATGATGCGATCTATCACTAATACGTCTCCAACGTATCTATAATTTTTGATTGTTCCATGCTATTACATTATCATTCTAGGATACTTTTTGAGTAATAATTTACCTATTTATATTATTTTTTAGCACTAACCTATTGACCAAATGCATAGTGCCAGTTCCTATTTTCTGTATGTGTTTTACTTTTGAGGTTTATAGTACCAAATGAAGTCCAATTGCCCCGAAAATTGTTTATGATTTTTTCTGGACCAAAATAAGAAGTGGAAGCTTCGAGAGAAGACTATAGGTCGCCCTAGGGAGGCACAAGCCAACACGGCGCGACCAGGGGGGTCGACGCGCCTTGATGGCTTGTCCCTCCCCGGTGGCCCTCCTACCTTCGTTCTCTGGCCTATAAATTTACATATATTCCAAAAGCCCTAGGGGCATCCCAAAACATTTTATGTCGCTGCAAGTCTCTGTTCCATCGCTATCTAATTTGGAGCTCCGTTTTGGCACCCTACAGGAGGGGGATCGATCACGAAGGGCCTCTTAATCAACCTTGATGCCCTCGTGATGATGTGTGAGTAGTTCGCCACAGACCTACGGGTTCATAGTTTGTACATAGATGGATATATCTCTCTCTTTTGATCTTCAATACAATGATCATCGCATCTTCGCTTTGATCTATCTGATGTAATTCTTTTGTGTTGTGCGTTTGTTGGGATTCGATGAATTGCGGGTTTATGTTCAGATTATTGAAAAGTATTTGAGTCTTCTCTAAAATTATTATGATTCTTATTTGCATCATCATTATAGCTTCTTAAAACTTTATGATCTATTGATTTGCTTTGGCCAAGTAGTTTGCTCTTTCTTCAGTGAGAGGGGTGCGTTGTAGTGGGTTCAACCTGACGGGTTTCTATATCAAAGTGATAAAAGAGGACAAGATACATCTTTGTGTTATTGCCACTAAGGGTAAAATGATGGGTTTTATTCATATTGATTGAGTATACTTTGTCTACATCATGTCATCATTCTCCAACCATTACTCTGTTTGTCATGAACTTAATACGTAAATAGGCAAGCATATAAGCGCTCTTGAAGCGGAGTAATAGTAATAGGTGCAGGCAGGAGTTGTTCTATTTGTTTTGGATGTAATGCCCATATACAAATTATCATTGTCTTGAATATCACATAAGTATGCGCTTTTCTATCACTTGCCCAATAGTAATTTGTGTACCCACCGTATGCTTACTTTCATGAGAGATGCAACTAGGGAAAACTATGGCCTCGGGGTCTATTCACTTATATATTTACAAATATTATCTTTATATTGTTTCCATTATTTTTGTTTTATTTTATTTTGCAATTTACAATTACCTACACATTTCTCTTGCTTGCAAATAAGAAGATCAAGGGGATTTACAACCCTCTTGTCCGTGTTGGGTGCAAGTTGTTTACTCTTTTGTGTGCAACCGCTGAAGATGGATGTGGATTTATATTCCTATTGGTTCCATAAACCTTGGTTTCTTAACTGAGGGAAATACTTACTCGTATTGCGCTGCAGTTACCCATTCCTCTTCACGGAAAACCCAGCGCACATCACAAGTATCAATCACACATAAGCCACCTTATATCTTCCTCAAAATAGGCACCATGCCTACCTATTATGGCATTTCCATAGTCATTCCAAGATATATTGCCCTGAAAATTCCACTATTACGTCATATGACTTGTGTCTTCATTACCATATTGCTTTGCATGATCATCCAATTGACATAGTATTCGTGGCAAGGCCACTGTTCAGCATTATTTACTTGTTATGCTAGATCATTGCACACCCTGGTACACTGCTAGAGGCATCCATATAGAGTCATTTATTTTATCATCATAGTTGTTATATCGACTTGTAAGTAAACAAAAGTGTGATGATCATCATTATTAGATCATTGTCCCAGTGAATAAAAGATGATGGAGACTATGATTCCCCCATAAGTCGGGATGACACTCCACACGAAAAATAAAAAGAACAAAAAAGAAAGAAAGGAAAGGGAAAAAAGAGAGAAAATATAATAATGAGAGAAAAGAGAGAAGGGGTCGTGCTAATATTATTTTTTCACACTTGTGCTTAGAGGGAGCACCATGTTCTTCATATAGAGAGTCTCGTGAGTTGCCATTTTCATATGCTAGTGGGAATTTTTCATTATAGAACTTGGCTTGTATATTCCCATGATGTGATTCCTCAAATACCCAAGGTCTTCATGAGTAACCAAGTTGGATGTACACCCACTTAGCTTCCATTGAGATTTTATACACTTATAGCTCTGGTGCATCTATTGCATGGCAATCCCTACTCCTCATGTTTATATTGATTGATGCGCATCTCCATAACCCGTTGGTCCGCCAAGTTGATGTGAGACTTTCTTTCCACCTTGACTCTTGGTCCCTACCATCATACTCTATTCCACATATAGGCCATATCCATGGTTCACACTCATGTATTGAGTGAGATTAAAAAAATTGAAGGGTGTTAGAAGTATGATCCAATTACCTGACTTGACAATGAGGTGCTCATAATTTATACTTATGCGGTGAGAACGGAGTCATGCCATGCTTCTATGATAAAATGAGTAGGGAATAACATTCTTTAAGGATCATATATTTTGAATATGAATGATTATGTTGTTTGTGTTTATGGGTATAGTTATTTTAATGTTTATTAGTTCATCATTTCTCAAAGATCACACGTGAAATATATTACATGTTGGGTAGCATGTCACATCAATTTTTTTGTTTATATCATTTACCTACTTGAGGACGAGCAGAAATTAAGCTTGGGATGTTGATACGGCTCCAACGTATCTATAATTTTTTATTGTTCCATGCTATTATATTATCATTCCACGATACTTTATATTCATTTACATGTTGTTTTATATAATTTTTTGGAACTAACCTATTAACCCAGTTCCTATTGCTAGTTGTTGTTTTCTGCATGTTTTTGTCTTTTCAAGAAACAAGTACCAAACGAATTCCAAATGCTACAAAACTTTTTGATGGTTTTTTCTAGACAAAAATAAGACATGGAAACTTCGTAGGAAGGCCGGAGGCCGCACGAGGCAGCACCAAGGCAATAGGGTGCGTCATGTTACCTTGGGACCACCTCGTGGCTCCGTCTAACCTAACTTTGCGTCTATAAATTCTCTAAAATTGGGAAAACATTAGAGAGCCACCCAAAATACTTTTTCTGCTACCGCAACTCTATGTTCTACGTGATCCCATCTGGAGCCGTGTTCCGGCACCCTGCCCGAGGGGGGTCAATCACGGAGGGCCTCTACATCATCCTTGATGCTAACATGATGTTGTGTGAGTAGTCTACCACAGACCTACGAGTCCATAGCTAGTACCTAGATCTCTCTCTCTCTCTCTCTCTCTCTTTGATCTTCAATACAAAGTTCACCGGGATTCCTGTGGTGATCTATTCCATGTAATATTCTTTGTTGTGTGTTTGTTGGGATCCGATGAATTATGGGTTTATGATCAGATTATTCATGAATATTAATTTATTCTTCTCTGAATTGTTTTATGCATGATTATTGTAGATTTGTATTTCTCTCGGACCTATCGGTTTGATTTGGCCAACTAGATTGATTTATCTTCAGTAGGAGTGGTGCATTGTCATGGGTTCAATCTTGCGGTGTTAAATCCAAGTGGCAGAAGGGGACATGTGATGACCCACAAGTATAGTGAATCAATCATAGTCCTTTCAATAAGTAAGAGTGTCGAACCCAAAAAGGAGCAGACGGAAATGATAAGGAGTTTCAGTAAGGTATTCTCTGAAAGTGTTGTAAGTAACAATTATAGATAGTTTCATAGCAAGATAATTCGTAACAAGTGACAAGTAACAATAGTAGCAAGTGTGCACAAAGATAGACCAATCCTTTTTATAGCAAAGGAAAGGCCTAAAAGTACTCCTATATGAGGCAAGCGCTCCCGTGGACACATGGGAATTTCTGTCTAGTCATGTTCATCATGTTGAGTTGATTCGCGTTTGTTACTTTGATATTTTGATATGTGGGTGCACGTGTGCTAAGGTTTTGTTCTTACTTCAACAAGAAACCCACTTATGATTATCCCCTCTCGCAAGCATCCTCAACTACAAAAGAAGAATTAAGATAAATCTAACCATAGCATGAAACGTGTGGATCCAAATCAGCCCCTCATGAAGCAACGCATAAACTGGGGTTTAAGCTTTTGTCACTCTCGCAACCCATCATCTACTTGTTACTCCACAATGCCTTACCTTAGGCCCATAACATGCCAAAGTGTCGTGTAGTCGATGTTCACATGACACCACTAAGAGAAGCAACAACATACAAATTATCAAAATAATGAATGAATACCAACTTCGCATGATTACTTATAACAAGACTTCTCCCATGTCCTCAAGAACAATAGTAACTACTAACACCTCATCAACATATTCAAGATCATAGGTATAATAATGGTGATCAAGGATCTGAACATAATATCTTTCACCAAGTAAACCAATTAGCATCAACTACAAGATGTAATCAACAATACTAGTGACCCACAGGTACAAATCTGAGGTTTTGAGAATAATATTGAATACAAGAGATGAACTAGGGTTTGATATGAGAAGGTGCTGGTGAAGATATTGATGAATATTGGCCCTCCCACGAAGGAGGAAGTGTTGGTGATGACGATGGCTCCGATTTCCCCCTCCGGGAGGGAAGTTTCCTCGACAAAATCTCTCTGTCAGAGAGCAATAGGGCCTCTGCCCTAGTTTCCGCCTCGAGATGGCGGCGCTTCATCCCAAAAGTACCCTTCTTATTTTCTAGGGTAAAATGCACCATATATGTAGGGGGTCGGGAGACCTGCTGGGGCCTCACAAGCCATCAGGGCGCACCCTGTTGGATTGTGCCCAGCAGGTGGCCCCTCTGGTATATTTTTGGCCCAATAATTCTCATATATCCCATAAAAATTCTCCATGAAATTTCAGGTCATTGGAGTCTAGTGAGTTTTCACCCTTTTTCCTGGTTTTCAGGTCCAGAATTCCAGTTTCCAACAATTTCCCTCCTTGTAATGTACCTTGCATATTCAGATGGAAAACATAAGAATTGTATCATAATGAGGAATAATGGACAAGAATATCAAAAATATCAATAAGAATTTATGATGCAAAATGGACGTATCAACTCCCCAAGCTTACACCTCGATTGTCCTCAAGCGAAAGCCGAACTCGATAATAATGACCACATAATTTGAGAGAGAGGTGTCGATAAAAACTGAATACGGACATGAGAGCATCATGAATATAAACATAGCAACAAGTTTTTCATCATATAGCTTCTCATAAAAAAGTAACGATCTATCCACAACATTGAGCATGAACTTTATTGGCAAACCACAAACTATGTTCTTAGTCATCGAGACAATCATAATTCATCATATTTCAGAGGAGAGACTATGTAAGAGCTTTCATATTAGCAAGTTCACATACTAAACTATCATTTAGTCTTCTACGATTGCTTACACTCATTGCATATTTTTGGAGCTAATGTTTCTTGGACACATAAGAAGATAGGGGCTTCATTGTTTTGCCACCCAACTTATTTACCTCAAGGATAATGTCAACAATATTAAACTGGATATATATATATATTTACCTCAAGGATATATATATATATATATATATATATATATATATATATATCCCCAACACATGATGCTTGCCAACTAGAGAGTTGATAGGTTGGAATAAGGATAACCTTTGTTGACTCTTGCACAAAAGTAAATTCATGAAGATAAAAGATAGGCCCTTCGCAGAGGGGAGCAGAGGTTGTCATGCGCTTTTAAGTTGGATGGGTAAATTCTTAATGCAAAGGAACGCCATTTTATATTGCCCCTTATGATAGCAAACTTACTTATGGAATCTATCGCTTTTATTTCTTTGCCATCACAAGATCGTACAAAGCTTATTTTCCCTTACGATAAAAGATCATACATGTTTGGGAGCAATTTTTATTACTTGGTGCACCGATGACAGCTTACTTGAAGCATCTTACTCAATCCATAGTAGATTTGGTGGACTCTCATGGCAAGAAACTGTGTTTAAGGGTTATGGATGCACAAGTAGTATATCTACTTAGTGCGCAAATTTTTGGCTAGCAAAAGATCTAAAGGAAGCACCACATGCTAAAGGATCCATGACAAAAAAACTGCTATGTGAATGTAAACTATCAAGATCATTATGTTGTCTTCCATGTCCAACATCAAAACTTGCTCATTATATAATATTCGGTGGGGGCTCGCAATCATAAAAGATGTCCAAGATAGTGTATTTATATGTGAATCTCATCTCCTCTATCATAATGTTGCATAGATTGTATCAATGACTAATGTTATGTTTGTTTATTCCCAACAACTTTTATCACTTATACCTTTTCTATGTGAAGTCATTACTCTTAATGGGACTAACATATGCTCTTTTTATTTCTTTTATTTCAATGCTATGATGATAGATGCATGAGAGTAAATCATGCAAACTCAACTAATCTTTATTATATAACTCTCACACTTGGTTAGAAGTATATATAGATCTCAAAGCAAAAATTCTAAGCAAAGTAGATCTGAAATTTTACTTCTCTAAATCACAACATTACTAAGGATGAACGAAGATACATGGTAATGATAAAAGTGATGGTGATATGATACCGGGGCACCTCCCCCAAGCTTGGAACAAGCTAGGGGTGGTGCCCATACCCATGTACTCAGGCGTCTTTCTTGGGTGATGGTGGTGTTGAGGTACTAGGTTTGTTCTCCGTATTTCATGGCATAGGTTCCCCGTTGCACAAGGAAGAGCTCGTATCTGCAATACTAAAATTTGTAGCTATACTCATCCTATTGAAATGAGATTCATACTCACGGTTTTGATTTTGCAGATCATAAATTCGAGCCTGGAGATCTTGGAGCCTGTCATGGAGCTTGAAGATCATCTCCACAACTTCATCAATGCTCTTCTTATTCTTACGAATAGAATCCAGAATCATGGAGTGATTGGCGTTGAGCGCACGCTCCACTATCCCTTGGCACTTGCAGATCTCTTGCCCCACTGCTACGAGCCTAGCCTTCTCGCTTCCCTCCTTCTTTGGCCCTTGTACGTCATGGCTGTGAAGCACCCCCTAATGCATATCAATGGTTTGAGGGTGTTTCATCACCTCCGGGAGGTAAGGGTTGATGACCTACTCGAAGAATTGTCCTTGGATGTTGTCATGGCGATTTGGATCTATCAGAAAAATAGCTCGAAACAAGATCAGAGAAAAAACTCGCGATGCGATGGTCAAAACAGACGGGACTATATATAATGAATTTTTCCTGGTCAGAATATGCGTCGAGGAAGAAAACAAAGACTAAAGTTGGCTTGTGCCTCCCTCGTGGGTCCCCCTGGCTCCTTTTTATTTTTGGTTTTTTTTAAATACCAAAACCAACAGAAAATATATGTTTGGAATTTTTGGAGTCGGTTTACTTATCGTATCACATAAATACCCTTTTTCAGCTTTCTCGAGCGTTCCGGAAGGTCTCATTTATGTGTTGTTCCAGAGTTATAACTTGAATAATATTAGTTTCAACATTGATGGGCGTACGTGAGATATAGTATTTAATTTTGTGCCCATTTACCACTCCCATATTTTTGCCTTCGAAGTTGCTAATCTTTATAGCACTACAGTGATATACCTCCTCAATGACATAAGGGCCTTCTCATTAGGAAACGAGCTTACCTGCAAAAAAACTAAAACGAGAATTGTACAAAAGAACTAGGTCTCCTACATTGAATTCCCGTTTTTGGATTGTTTTATCATGCCATCTTTTAACTTTTTCCTTAAATGACTTGGCATTTTCATAAGCTTGTGTCCTCCATTCGTCTAATGAACTAATATCAAACAACCTCTTTTCATTGGCAAGTTCAAAGTCATGGTTAAGTTCTTTAATTTCCCAATAATCTTTATGTTCCAACTCAAGAGGTAAATGACATGCTTTCCCATAGACCATTTTATAAGGGGACATTCCCATGGGGTTTTTATAAGCAGTTCTATAAGCCCATAAAGCATCATAAAGTTTATTAGATTAATTCTTTCTAGACCTATTAACTGTCTTTCGCGAAATTAATTTTATTTCTCGATTGTTGAACTCAACTTGGCCACTGGACTCAGGATGATAAGGTGATGTAATTATATGGTTAACGTCATATTTAGCTAGAAAATTATGGAAAGCACCATGAATAAAATGTGAACCACCATCAGTCATTAAATAAATAGGGACTCCAAACCTCGGGAAAATAATATCTTTAAGCATTTTAATAGAAGTGGTATGATCATCACTACTAGTTGGGATAGCTTCTACCCACTTAGTAACGTGATCAACAACAACTAGAATATGAGTATACCCATTAGAAGAAGGAAAAGGTCCCATATAATCAAATCATAAACATCAAATGGTTCAATAGAAAGTGAATAATTCATAGGCATTTCCTAACCTCTACCAATGTTGCCAATTCTTTAACATTTATCACAAGAGCGGACATGCTTACGAGCATCTTTGAAAAGAGTAGGCCAACAAAAACTATATTATAGTACCTTGTGTGCAGTTCTCTCACCAGCATGGTGTCCTCCGTATGTCTCGGAGTGACACTTCCATAGGATGTGTCCATGTTCATGCTCAGGTACACAACATCTAATAACACCATCTACTCCTTCTTTATAAATATGTGGGCCATCCCAAAAGTAATGTCTTAAATCATACAAAACCTTTTTCTTTTGTTGGTATGTGAAACAAGGTGGTATATGTTTAGCAACAATGTAATTAGCATAGTCTGCATACTAAGGAGTACTCTATGAAGCATTTATAATAGTGGGTTACTCATGAGGAAAATTATCATCAATGGCAGTGGGTCATCAAGAACATTTTCCATCCTCGACAAGTTATCCGCTACATGGTTTTCAGCTGCCTTCCTATCGATGATATGCAAGTAAAATCCTTGAAGTAAAAGCACACACCTATTAAGTCTAGGCTTAGCATTCTACTTTTCCATAAGATATATAATAGCAGCATGATCGGTGTGAATAGTAACTTTGGAATCAACAATGTAGGGTCTAAACTTATCACATGCAAACACACCTACTAAAAATTCATTCTCAATAGTAGCATAATTTCTTTCACGTTGTCTAGGGTTTTACTACCATAATAAATAACATTCAATTTCTTGTCTACTCTTTGCCCTAGAACAACACCAACAACATAATCACTAACATCACACATAATCTCAAATGGTAAATTCCAATCAGGTGGTTGTACAATAGGTGCAGAAACCAAGGCTTTCTTAAGTATTTCAAAGGCTTCTACACAATCATCATAAAAAACAAAAGGAGTGTCTTTTTGAAGAAGATTAGTTAGTGGCCTAGAAATCTTTGAGAAAGCGCGTGGAAAAACCAGCATGACCCAGAAAACTTACTATATATTTGATATCTTTAGGACATGTCATTTTCTCTATTGCATCAACTTTAGCTTTGTCTACCTCAATGCCTCATTCAGTGATTTTATGCCCAAGTATTATACCTTCATTCGCCATAAACTAGCACTTCTCCCAATTCAAGACAAGGTTAGTTTCCTCGCATCTCTGCAAAACTCGATCAAGGTTGCTCAAGCATCATCAAAAGAAGTCCCATACATGGAAAAATCATCCATGAAAACCTCAACAATCTTTTCACAAAATTCGGAGAATATAGCAGTCATACATCTTTGAAAGGTAGCAGGTGCATTACATAAACCAAAAGGCATACGTCTATAGGCATAAGTTCCAAAGGGGCATGTGAAACTAGTTTTCTTTTGTTCCTCTTTAGAGACATGTATTTCAGAGAAACCAAAATATCCATCAAGAAAACAAAAGTGTGTATGCTTAGATAACCTTTCTAACATTTGATCAATAAAATGCAAGGGGTAATGATCTTTTCTAGTAGCTTTGTTTATTTTCCTGAAATCAATTACCATCCTATAACCAATTACGATTCTTTGTGGGATAGGTTCATTTTTATCATTAGGAACAATAGTTATACCTCCTATCTTAGGAACACAATGAACATGACTTACCCATCTACTATCAGAAATATGATAAATTATACCTGTCTCCAGAAGCTTTAGTATTTTAGTTATTATGACTTCCTTCGTCATAGGATTTATGCGATGTTGATGATCAATGACAGGTTTAGCATCTGGTTCCATATTAATCTTGTGCTGACATAGAGTGGGGCTTATGCCCTTAAGATCATCAAGAGCATATCCAGTAGCATCCCTATGCTTCTTCAGAGTTTTAAGTAATCTCGTTTCTTCCTGCTTTGAAAGTTTAGCACTAATAATAACATTATATATCTTCTTTTCATAAAGATAAGCATATTTCAAAGTAGCAGGTAATTTCTTTAGGTCAAACACGAGATCTCCCTTGGGTAGAGGAGGATCCCCTATGATATCATATGGTAAGTTGTATTTAAGAATATGTGTTTGTCTAAGAAATATATTATCAATCACATTTCTTTCATTCATATGCATATCATTTTCATGGTCTAGCAAATATCATTCTAAAGGATCGGTAGGAGGCACGACAACAGAAGCAAGACCTATAGTTTCATCCTTACAAGTTAATTCTTTATAATGTGGTTGTCTACCAAACTTAGAGAAATTAAATTCATGAGACACATCACCAAACCTTAGTTTGACCTTCTCTGTAACACAACTAATTTTAGCATTAATAGTATTCAAGAAAGGTCTACCAAATATAATGGGACGGAAATTATCATGTTTCGAACCAAGTACTAAGAAATCAGTAGGGTATTTAATCTTTTCACACAAGACATCAACATCTATAACAATCCCAAGTGGTGAAATAGTGTCTCTCTTTGCAAGTTTCATAGTGACATCAATATATTCAATCTGAGCGGATTCTATATCATGTCCAATTTCTTGGTATAAGGTGAAAGGTATAGCACTAACATTAGCACCAGTGTCACACAAGCCAAGATAACAATGATCTCCAATTTTAACGGAAACAACACACATTCTAGCATTTATTTTTAACTCATCTTACTTGTTTATAATAGGTTTGGCAATTCTAGTAGCTTCAGCGCAAAAGTAAATAACCTGAACATCAATATGATCGACTAGGAGATCTTTAACCATAGCAACATTAGGCTCAACATTTATTTGTTCAGAAGGTTTGGGTGTTCTTACATAACTTTTATTAATCATAGTTGTAGCTTTAGCATGCTCCTTAATTCTAACAGGAAAACATGGTTTCTCAATGTAAGCCGAAGGAACAACCAGATCAACATGGTTAAAAATTATTTTACCTTCTTAACTTTAACACATTCCTCTAATGGTTTTTCAATGGGTGGATGATATTTAAACCACTTCTCCCTAGGGAGATAAACATGAGTAGAGAATGATTCACAAAAAGAAGCTACTACCTTAGAGTCAAGAACATATTTATTGCTAAACTCATGAAAAGTATTAGTTTCCATAAAAGATTTAACACAATAAAACTTAAGCTTAATACTCGACTCTTTACCTTTGTAGAATTACCAATATTCAGAGTTGCGTTCGATTCTTTCCAAAATATCCCATTTGAATTCAATAGTCATCTTGATGTAGGAACGAGTAGAAGAAGAATCGAGTTGTAATTGATCATTATGAGAAAGACGAGCATAAATTTTTTGTATAATCATTTCTCTTGAGAGCTCTTGGTAGGGGAAAGTGTGCATCATAGATTTAAGCCTCCCAAAGCTTGAGAGATGATTTATCCTTCATGAGGCCAGCAATTATATATAGAGTTCCGATCAGAATGAACTAGATGCATAGATTAAAACTTCTGATGAAATTCCAGCTTCAAACGATTCCAGTCCCATGATCCAGTATCATCCAATAGCCCATACAACCTAAATGTTTTCCCCTCCAAAGATAAAGGGAAGACCTTCTTCTTAACTTTGTCTCCAGATAAACATGCAAGCTTAAATAATCCACAAACCTCATTGACATATATCAAATGGTAATCAGGATGAGTTGTACCATAATAGGGATTAGTTATCAGTTTCCGTACCATAATGGGATGAGTTGTACCATAATGCTTGAGTTTTCTTTGTCTACATCATGTCATCTTGCTCAAAGCATTACTCTATTTCATACTTAATACTCTAGATGCATGCTGCATAACAGTTGATGAGTGGAGTAATAGTAGTAGATGTAGACAGGAGTCGGTCTACCTACTCATGGACATGATGCCTATATACATGATCATTGTCGTGAATAAAGATTTCATAACTATTCACTATCCTATCAATTGCCCAAGAGTAGTTTGTGTGCCCACCGTATGTTATCTTCGAGAGAGAAGCCTCTGGCGAAGACTATGGCGCCCGAGTCTACACAGAATATATTACTAAAACCCTAAAAATATTGCTTACATTTATATTTTTCTATTTTATTTTATGTTTATATTATCTATCTATCAATACTTAATTCTTGCAAGTAACAAGTTCAAGGGGCTTGACAACCCTCTTGCCCGCGTTGGGTGCGAGCGTTTGATTCTGTTTGTGTATGTGCTGACGACGAGAGTTTGCGTGATTCTCCTATTGGTTCAATAACGTTGGTTATCACTGAGGGAAATACTTATCTCTAGTGTGTTGCATATCCTCTCCTCTTCGGGGGGAAAACCCAATGCAGTTTACAAGTAACAGTGCGCCACGGCCAGATGTCCAATGGGTCGGATGTCTTGGTAGCCCTATTGAGATCGAATCCCACGAACTTGAGGATGAACACGAAGTTTTTTCGAAAAATTAGGGCAATTTTGTGGATGACATCATTGGGGATGATGGGGAAAAGCTAGATCCACTTGGCAACCATGAAATCCACAGATCAAAACCAACAAAATCTCTTCAAATTTTGGTATGGCTATTTTTGTGAGAATTTTCGAAATTAGGTCAAAACAAACAAATATTTGCTAGCAAATGGGGGGATGAGAGTCCAAGGTGTGAATCAACCTGGCTCATGACACCAAGATGATACGGGGTGGATGTTGGGGAACATCGCATGGGAAACAAATTTTTTCTCCGTGCACGCCATACCTATCCATGGTGATGATCATCTACGAGAGGAGAGATTGAATGTACATACCCTTGTAGATCACTAAGCGGAAGCGTATATAACACGGTTGATGTAGTGGAACATCTTCGCGATCCAAATCGCAGCTCGTCCTGCGATCTCATCATGATTCATCCCCTGACCCCATCACGATCCATCCCGATCTAGTGACGAACGAACGGCACCTCCGTGTTCAGCACACGTACAACTCGATGACGAACTCCGCCTTATTGATACAGCAAGAGGGTGCAGAGAGGTAGATGATTTCTCCATCACGACGGCGTGGTGGTGGTGGTGGTGGAACTATTCGAGCAGGGCTTCGCCTAAGCACCGCTGAAACTAGACTAGAGGAGAAACAGATCTAGAGAGAGAGTGCAGCACGTGGCTGAAATTGTTGTCTCAAAAACCCTCAAAACCTCTAGTATATAGATAGGAGGGAGGGAGGGGAGGAGGCAGCCTCAAACCTCAAGGTTTGGCCGAAATTGGAGGTGGAGGAGTCCTACTCCAAGTAGGACTCCTCCCACTTGGAATATTCCCCCTCTCCCTTTGGAAACCTTTTCCACCTTTGAGTTTTTCCCACCCCTAGCCGCATGGGCCTTAGTGGTTGGTTCGGCCAACCCACTAGGGGCTAGTTTGACTCCTACCACAGCCCATGAGGTCTTTTGGGAAGTCACACCCCTCCCTGTGGTCCCCCGGTACCCTCCTAGCACTCCCGGTACACTACCGATGAGCCCGAAACTTCTCCAATGACCAAAACAAGACTTCCAATATATCAATCTTTACCTCCGGACCATTCCGGAGCTCCTCATGACGTCCAGGATCTCATCTGGGACTGCCAACAACCTTCGGTCACCAACACCTATAACTCAACTATACCGAAACGTCACCGAACCTTAAGTGTCCAGACCGTGCGGGTTCGAGAACTATGCAGGAATGACCTGAGACACTGCCCGGTTAATAACCAATAGCGGGACATGGATGTCCATATTGGCTCATGTATATTCTACGAAGATCTCTATCGGTTTAACCTCTATGTCAAGGATTCAGTTAATTACGTATGATGTTCCCTTTGTCCTTCGGTATGTTACTTGCCCGAGATTCGATCGTCGGTATCTCCATACCTAGTTCAATCTCGTTACCGGCAAGTCTCTTTACTCGTTCCGTAAAACAAGATCCCGTGGCTAACTCCTTAGTCACATTGCTTGCAAGGCTTGTTGTGATGTTTGTATTACCGAGTGGGCTCTCAGATACCTCTCCGTCATACAGAGTGACAAATCCTAGTCTTGATTCACACCAACCCAACAAACACCTTTGGAGATACCTATAGAGCACCTTTATAGTCACCCAGTTAAGTTGCGACGTTTGATACACACAAGGTATTCCTCCAGTGTCCGGGAGTTGCATGATCTCATGGTCATAGGAACAGATACATTGACATGCAGAAAATAGTAGCAATAAACTGACACGATCGTATGCTACGTTTATAGTTTGGATCTTGTCCATCACATCATGCTCCTAATGATGTGATCGCGTTATCAAGTGAAAACATTTGTCTATGGCTAGGAAACCTTAACCATCTTTGATCAATGAGCTAGTCAACTAGAGGCTTACTAGGGACAGTGTTTTGTCTATGTATCCAGACATGTATTTGAGTTTCCAATCAATACAATTATAGCATGGATAATAAACGATTATCATGAACAAGGAAATATAAAAATAACTTATTTATTATTGCCTCTAGGGCATATTTCCAACAGTCTTCCACTTGCACTAGAGTCAATAATCTAGTTCACATCACTATGTGATTGCAATGAATCTAACACCCATACAGGTCTGGGGTGTGATCATGTCTTGCTTGTGAGAGAGGTTTTTAGTCAACGGGTGTGAACCATTCAGATCTGAGTGTACTTTACAAACATCTATGTCATCCCGTAGATGTTGCTACCACGTGCCATTTGGAATTATTCTAAATGACTACTCCACTATATGAATCCGGTTCACTAAGCAAAGTCATCCGGATTAGTGCAAAGCTTGCATCGGCGTGGCCATTTACGACGAACTCTTTTATCACCTCCATAATCGAAAAAATGCTTAGTCCACTAGTTACTAAGGATAACTTTTCACTGCTGTCCAGAAATCCACTCCTGGATAACTTTTGTACCCCATGACAGATTCATGGCAGGGCACACATCACGTGCGATACACATCATAGTATACTATAGAGCATACGGCTAAAGCATAAGGGATGACCTTCGCCCTTTCTCTTTCTTCTGCCCTGGTCGGGCTTTGAGTCTTACTCAAATTCACACCTTACAACACAGCTAAGAACTCCTTCTTTGTCGATCTATTTTGAACTCCTTCAAAAAACTTGTCAAGGCATGTATTTTATTGAAAGTTTTTTATCAAGCATCATGATCTATCTCTATAGATCTTGGTGCTCAGTGTTCAAGTAGCTTAATCCAGGTTTTTCGCTGAAAAACACTTTTCAAACAACCCTATATGCTTTCCAGAAATTCTACATCATTTCCGATCAACAATATGTCAACCACATATACTAATCAGAAAATCTATAGTGCTCCCGCTCACTTACTTGGAAATACAAGTTTCTCATAAACTTTGTATAAACCCAAAAGCTTTGATCAACTCATCAAAGCGCATATTCCAACTCCGAGATGCTTACTCCAATCCTTAGAAGGATCGCTGGAGCTCGCATACTTGTTAGCATCCTTAGGATCGACAAAACCTTTTGGTTGTACCACATACAACCTTTCCTCAAGGAAACCGTCGAGGAAACAATGTTTTGACATCCATATGCAAGATTTCATAATTGAAAAATGCAGCAACTGCTAACATAATTCCAACAAACTTTTAGCATCACTACGAGTGAGAAATTCTCATCATAGTCAACTCCTTGAACTTGTTGGAAACTTTCTTTGCAACAAGTCGATCTTTCTAAATGGTGGCATTCACCATTGTCGTTTGTCTTCCTTTTAAAGATCCATCTATACTTAATAGTCTTACAACCATCAAGTAGTTCCAGAGTCCACACTTTGTTTTCATACATGGATCCTCTCTCGGATTTCATGGCCTCGAGCCATTTATCGGAATCCGGGCCCACCATCGCTTCTCCACAGCTCGTAGGTTCATTGTTGTCTAGCAACATGACCTCCAAGACAGGATCACTGTATCACTCTGGAGTAGCGCGTGTCCTTGTCGACCTACGAGGTTTGGAAGAAACTTGATATGAAGCTTCATAATCACCATCATTGGCTTCCACTTAAACTGGTGTAGGCGCCACAGGAACAACTTCCTGCGCCCTTCCACTCTCTGGTTGAAGTGTTGGTTCAATGACCTCATCAAGTTCCACCATCCTCCCACTCAATTCTTTCGAGAGAAACTATTTCTCGAAAAAGGACCCGTTTCGAGAGAAACCCTCCCGACACTCCCGGTACACTACCGATGAGCCTGAAACCTTTTCGGTGACCAAAACAGGACTTCCTATATATCAATCTTTACCTTTGGACCATTCTGGAGCTCCTCGTGACGTCCAGGATCTCTACGGGACTCCGAACAACCTTCAGTCACCAACACCTATAACTCAACTATACTGAAACATCACCGAACCTTAAGTGTGCAGACCTTGCGGGTTCGAGAACTATGCAGACATGACCTGAGACATTCCCTAGTCAATAACCAACAACGGGACTTGGATGTCCAATTTTTTTTTACCGGCTACTGTAGGGAAAACCCCCCACAGCCTTTTTTCTTTTATTCCCATATATAAGAGTAGTATGTACAAGAAGAAGTTAGAATGTACAAGGGGGATGGGAAGCTATGGTTACAAACCTCAAGGAGGCAAAAATGAAATCCATTTAAGGAGATCATCCCTGAAACTAGCCTTAATCCTATGAGCTAACAGGGAAATGTCATGGATGAAACCAGATCTCCATTTTCTGAACCTTGGCTGCTCCTGGTTAAACACCTTGGCATTTCTGATAGTCCAGATGTTCCAACATGCAGTGAAGACTACCTCAGCAAAAAATGGGTTATGAAAGTCACCCTTAGCAGCTACAGCAGCACTCCGCATGGATGGACCCTGCCATGTGATCTGCACGTAGGTCCAGACCCTGGTGCTGGAAAGACAGTTGAAAAATAAGTGATCTCTGTCTTCTTTAACGTTGGCATGGCATAGAACACAGAGATTGGAGTCTGAAACATTCAAGTGACGACGTTCAAGCATGTCTTGGGTGTTAAGCCTATCCATGATGAGCATCCAGGCAAACATCTTGATCTTCATTGTACAACAACTCCTCCAGATCCAGTTTAGCAGGGGGTTTGGTATAATAGTGCTGTGAATATGAATATAGTATCTCTTGGCTGTGTAGGCCTTAGCATCCTTTCCCCATACCCATCTGTCAGGGGCCTGGGGATCAATATTCGGGGCTTGAAGCAGGGATTTGACTGAAAGTAGCTCCTGGTAAGCTTGATCGGAGAGGGGCAAGTGAAACATGGAGAGCATACTTTCATCATAAAAAGCTTTAAAAACTTCCTTAGTTGTGCAGAAAGGATCAGCAACAAAGGAGAATAGCCTTTGAAATCTAGCAACCAGAGGCCTAGTAGAGTTGCCAATCAACCAGGAGTCAGACCAAAACAGGAAGGTGTCACTCTTGTTAGGCTGAACATATGTAACTGATCTGAACTTGTCAAGCCTTTTGCAGATATCCTTCCACCAAAAAGAACCACAAAGAGCAGTTCCCTGAGGTACTGTGTTGTGATAGTAAGTGTTCCAGATTAAGTGAACCCATGGGATATCAGCATGATTCAGAAATTTATCAACATTCTTGAGCAGCAGTGCTTCATTCTGGATTGCCAGATTCATAATTCATAATCCCCCTTTATTCTTGGGTCTGCACACCAGTTTCTAGGTAGCAAGAGAGGGTGCATGATCTTGCCCATTCTTCCTCCAGAGACATTGCCTCTGAATCCTTTCAAGCTGCTTCAGTATGCCTGGTGGGATATCCAGACTGCATAGGAAAAAATAGGAACATATGATAGTGCTGAGTTTAAATATTGTAACCTTGCCCCTGGGCCAGGAAAGATGAACTAGCACTGAGTCTTATTTCCATGTTGTAAACCAGTGGCATGAGGTCAATGATTCTTGGTTTAGTTGTCCCAACTGGAAGGCCAAGGTAAGTGAAGGGCAAAGATCCCACTTTGCAGCCAATGGAGTCTGCCAGGTCTTGGAGTTGCTTTGGAGAAGTGTTGACAGGCAGAAGGGCAGATTTGTGATAGTTCACTTGTAGTCCACTGGATTGGGAGAAAAGCAAGAGCATTTTCTTGAACTGTAACAGCTGAGATGCATCTGTAGGGAGGATGATAAGGGTATCATCAGCATATTGGACTATAGGGAAATCCTTATCATGACAAGGGATGGGCAGCTGAATCAGTCCCTCCATCAGCAGTTGGTTAACCAAGGTCTGTAAAAAATCAGCAGCAATAGCAAAGAGTAGTGGGGACATGGGATCTCCCTGCCTGACCCCTTTCCTGCACATAAATTTCTTTCCAGGCACCCCATTGACCAGGACAGAAGAGGAGCCAGAAGTAAGGAGCTGCTGTAACCAGAGTATCCATTTATCATTGAATCCTTTGTGTTTGAGAATCTGAAAGATGAACTCATGCTCCACAGAATCAAATGACTTTTCAAAATCTAGCTTAATAATAACTATTGGTTTCTTGGATTGATGGCATTGGTGCAGGTACTCCAGAGTCCACCCAACACATTCTTGAATGGTTCTAGACTTGATAAAGTCATACTGATTTTTGTGAATACACTTCATGATCTGCAACTGCAACCTGTTGGCTATCATTTTGGACAGAAACTTGAGGCCCATCCCAGTGAGGGATATTGTTCTGTAGTCTCCCATTTGCTCCGGTGATCTCTTCTTGGGAATCAAAGTAATATAAGATGAGTTCATGTTCTCAAGTTGAGCAGTACCAGCATGAAAGGCAGCAGCAAGTTGATAAAACTCAGGAGAAATAATGGACCAGCATTTCTTAAAGAAAAGGACATTGAAACCATCAGGTCCAGGGGCTTTGTCAATGGGCATTTCCTGAACAGTCTTGTCCATTTCAGACTTAGAAAAAGGTTGTGTCAGAACATCAAGACCCTCCACCTTCTGAAGCAGAGATTGTAAATCAAAGGCCATGTTAATTCCAAGGGAAGTTCCCATTCTATCCTTAAAAGATGCCCAAAAGCATGAAGCAATTTGATCATGGTCAGATATGATGGATCCATCATTTAGCTTGAGAGAGGCAATTGAGTTCCTCCTATATCTCTCAGTTGCCATAGCATGAAAGAATTTGGTGTTTTCCTCACCAACTTTAAAAAATCTGATAGTGGCTCTCTTTTTCTAGTATAAGCACTGAAGATGTAATAGGTGTTCCAAGTGCAACTTAACAATACTCATGAAGTTAGCTTCAGGTCTGAAAAGGGGCCTTAATTCCTCAAGCTCATCCAAACATAACATAGCTTGATTGCATCTGGAGATGAAAATTTTCAGCTGGGATAAGTTTGTCTGCCATCTTTTCAGAGCCTGCCTGAGATGTTTCATCTTATCCATAATGACAGCAGTAATGTGGGCTTTCTTCGAGGGAATGACCCAGGACTGTTTAACACACTCCAAGAAGCCCTCCATTTCAACCCAGTAGTTTTCAAAACGGAAGAGATTACACTTAGGGATGGAGGTGTTAACAGTGACCACACATGGAACATGATCAGAAGCTGTCTTTGCAAGGGGGAGCACTTGTGTAAGAGGATATGAGGAGATCTAGCTAGCTGATGTGAAGAACCAGTCAAGTTGCTCAAGAAGAGGGGAATCTTGCATATTGGACCAAGTGAAAGATCTGCCCTTAATAGGTAGTTCCAGTAAGCCTAGATGACCAATAATTTCATTGAAGATGAACATATCATTTACATCAGCCCCAGGGAGGTTTCTGTTGTCGGGTGATCTAATGAAATTAAAATCTCCAAGAAGCAACCAATTAGCCTCGGTAGGTATATGAAGATTATATAGCCAGCTAACAAAGAGATCTCTAGCTTCACCCTGACAAGGACCATAGACATTCACCAAAGTCCAGTATTCACCAGTATGATTTGAGGTGAAGGAGATGATTAATCCATAAGGTGTGCATTCCACTAACAGTCGAGTAAGAATAGATGAGTTCCAGAGTGTAATAAGCCCCCCCTCCCCCGATGCTCCCATGGAGGGAGAGTAGGCAAACTGGTCAAAACATTTAGGACAGAAACACTTGACTGTACGAAAATCAATAGACTGCATTTTGGTTTCTTGCAAGCACACCACAGCAGCTAGGCTCTCATCAATCTTGTTATGAACCGCACATTGTCTATGGTCCGAATTTAAGCCACGCACATTCCAACACAGCACACGCCAACTTCTCGTAGAACGACTATCCATTGGACGATATATATATAGAGCAAAAGCACGGGTATGTAATAGCCCTTGCAACCGAGGTTCAGTTAACCAAAAGACAGAGCAAACAGTAGTCTGACAGTACATTTAGCCAGCACAGCAACAAATTAGCATAAGATGACTAAACATCTGCAAATGATGGCGCGAGATCAGCTGGATCTTCCATAAGACGATCCACAGTCAGCTTCTCAGGGGCGATGCCAAGCGTCTGCCCGACCGCATGAATCACCAGAATAGGAGTGGCAGGAGGAACTTGCACATCAGCAGACTCCTGTGCTGGAGGAGGCATTGGCTTGGCCTTGCGCTTCCTCTTCTTGGGGACATGCACCGGTAGCTCCTGCAAAACCGGTTTGAAGCCATCCCGCTTGATGGAGCCGCGGGTACATCGATGAACAGAGGAGTCAACGACAGGAGTGGCCTTCTTGCGGGTCCCTTTCTTCGATGGAGGCGGAGATTGAAAGGAAAAAAGAGTCGTCGGCGGACGAAGAGGGGCTGACTGGGATTACCTCCTCCAAAGAGAGTGTGTTGCTTGCTGGCTCTGGTGGTGGCAGCTCTGGGGCAGCAGTATCAAAAGCCACCGCCCAGGATCGCTTGGGGATCACAATGGGCGTCACCAATGGCAGCGGCAGCTAGAGAGGGACATGCATGGAGGTGGCAGCTCCCATGAAAGCATCAAAAGTTCGGGACCAGGATAGTACCGGCGGCAGAGGAGGCCCATAAAAAACCCCGGTAGCCCCAACAAAAAGAGTGTTAGACTGAACCTGCGGGGGTTTGTACGGGACGATCGCCAGAGGATTGTCGTCCTACACCTCATCTTCCCCTTGCACTTCTTCCTCCGGCTCAGCAGTAGGGACCTGGACAACCGGTGCGATATCAGCGCCAGGGGCGGCAGGGTCAGCAGCCATTATCACATCCAGGTTGGGAGCAGGGGGAGCAAGATCAGCAGCTTCCGCCTCAATGTTGCCCTGCGGCTGAGGGTCTAAGTCGACAAGCTCATGAACCGAGTCGGAAGAAGAAGAACTCGGTTGATCAATCACCATGGACTCCTGGTCTTGAACAGGATCAGCATATGGTGCTTTTGGGGTCGCCTCAGGCTCCCATCCTCCTCCATCAGCAGCTGCCGGCAGCTGTCCCCAACCACTGTCATCAGTAGCAGCAGGCACCACGGGTTCTTCAGGTGGTGGTGGCACTTCATTCCAGCCCAAAGCAGGGTACGGAGGCAGAGAAAACAGCAGGTTGTCATTGACCAGTTGGCCAGGAAGCAGGTGAGGGTTGCCATTGAGGGGCATGGGTTCCTCGTCGTTGGGCAGGAGTTCAGCAGGCGCCGCCCCCAAGATGTAGACAGGTGCAGACCAGGACACCTTCGCCCCCCCCCCAAGCAGCATATTCAGAGAAGCTGATGCTGCGAGGGACTAGTCGGTCATCCGGGAAAGATGCAAACACAAAGGAGCGAACCAACTAAGGATCATCGTTGACCCAGTGATGGAGCTCCCCGAAGGTGTTGACAGCAGCCCGCAAGTCTTCAGTATTGCGGAAATCTAGAGGGACCCCCAGGAGCATCAGACACCCCTGCCAAAAACCCTCTTGTCCTTGGAAGCCAACGCCTTGATCATGTCGCAAGAAGCGAACCACCGAGTTGTGGGCCACTTCCTGCGGAACCATCTAAACCGCAGCGAAGCTCTCCGCCGCATCCCGAAGTTCAAACGGCCCCACGCCCTCGATCCATGGCTGGGCTGATCGAACGTGAAGTCCTCTGTGAAGAAGAAGAGCGACCACTTCTTGCCGTACCTGGACCAAGTTGTCTGCCGGGGGTACAGGGTGGACATCAGCAATGACGAAGCGTTCATGACGCCTGGTGATAGGGACAGCAGGCGTGGTGTAGGTCCGAGGCAGCCGGTCAGGACCTCCGTCGATGATGTTGTGGCCCGGCGGGAGGAAGAACTACGGGTCTAGCTCAAAGTTCGCCATTTTGGGAGGTGGCGGCAGCATGGTAGGCGGTGTCTCGGAGGGAGTTCGAGGATGCGACGGTGATGAGACAGGGAGGAACTGTGTTGCAGGTGTTGTGGTTTCGCCAAGAGTATCAGCAGTTCCCGAGATATCAGTGACAGGGGAGGTGGTGGGTCTCTTACAGTTCCAAGTAAGACAATTATCACGCATAAAAGAGGTTCCTCTAGATCGCGCGTGACCCACAGTTCTGTCAGCGTATCCAGGCGAAGTCGTGCAGCTGGCAGCTAGATGTCCCCGAGCGTTGCAAATAGAGCAAGAAAAGATTTCTTCAACCATGCCATTAATAAGTTCATCAAAGGCCAGATGGGCTTCTTGTGAGGAGGGAATATCCATACCAGTATTGGGTTTGGGCCGAGGTAACGAGGTAACCTCAAAAGGCTCATTAATGAGCGTAGAAATCGGCCCAGAATCCAAGCTATCCACCGAAAATTTATTCTCATAATTCGAAACACCATGAATCTCGGCGGGATCAGTTGCAGCTCCGTGTTGCACGGGATAATTTCCGTTAAACTTGGCAATTTGAAATCAGGTCCGGGAGATCCGGAGGATGACTCTTGGCGAGAAACAGTGCCGAACGTAATATGCGGCGTGGCCGTCATCCACCAGAGTTCCGCCGGCGGTGGCGCAGAAATGATGACACATTCAGAGAAGGCATTGTATAACCAGCCTGCTCAAGCGTGAGTAGCTCATCATGGGAGACAGGACATCTATAACCCTTGCAAACCTCATATTGCTGGAGGGATGCGAATGTGAGCTTCTTACGAACTGATGGTCCAGTTTTAAGAGAAGATTTTAGAGGTCTGGAATGCATTGCCATCAGACCTAGTGAGGCTCTCCTCTTAGCTGGACTCACAATGATCCATTCAGCATCACATTGTTTCTTCCATAGAGAGAATTCCCGGCGCCAATTCGGACCACCATGGCCCCATAGATGGAAGAAGCACTTAAAATTTGAGCATTTGAAAGAACGTAATTCCAAAATATGAAAACCAACTTGCATGCAGGACACTCTGAAGGAGAAAATCGAATCTGTAACTTGGGAGACGCGAAACTCAATGGCAGAGCCCCCAATCACAGATTCCAGAGCTACGGCGACCGTGTCCTCAGAGAGACGGAACACAAGACGACCAAAAGAAACCACCATGATGAAGGAGCATCGGTGCTTCATAGGGTGCACCGTAACACCAGAGTGACGATAAACCTCATCGGCAAAGGCCAAACCATGAGAAAAAACCAGATCCAACGTAGAACCACCCATGCAAGCCATGCACGACCACGTGAGAGGGGTCGGGAGGGTTCACGTGAGTAGAGGAGCGGCGAGGAGGGTGGATACGCCGGCTAAAGCACCAGATCGCCATGGGGTCGCCGAGGTGGGAGGGAGGAGGTGGGAGTCGCCATCTTCTGGATGTCCAAATTGGCTCCTACATATTCTATGAAGATCTCTATCAGTTGACCCTCTATGTCAAGGATTTAGTTAATCCCGTATGTTGTTCCCTTTGTCCTTCGGTAACACTTGCCCGAGATTCGATCGTCGGTATCTCCTTACCTAGTTCAATCTCATTACCGGCAAGTCTCTTTACTCGTTCCGTAATACAAGATCTCGCGACTAACTCCTTAGTCACATTGCTTGCAAGGCTTGTTGTGATGTTGTCTTACCGAGTAGGCCCCGAGATACCTCTGCGTCACACGGACTGACAAATCCCAGTGTTGATCCAGGCCAACCCAACAATCACCTTTGGAGATACCTGTAGAGCACTTTTATAATCACCCAGTAACGTTGTGACATTTGATACACACAAGGTATTTCTCCAGTGTCCGGGAGTTGCCTGATCTCATGGTCATAGGAACAGATACATTGACATGCAGAAAATAGTAGCAATAAACTGACACGATCATATGCTACGTTTATAGTTTGGGTCTTGTCCATCACATCATTCTCCTAGCGATGTGATCTATCAAGTGACAACACTTGTCTATGGCTAGGAAACCTTAACCATCTTTGATCAACGAGCTAGTCAACTAGAGGCTTACTAGGGACAACGTTTTGTCTATGTATCCACACTTGTATTTTAGTTTCCAATCAATACAATTATAGCATGGATGATAAACTATTATCATGAACAAGGAAATGCAATAATAACCAATTTATTATTGCCTCTAGGGCATATTTCCAACAGTCTCCCAGTTGCACTAGAGTCAATAATTTAGTTCACATCACTATGTGATTTTGATGAATCTAACACCCATACAGTTTTGGGGTTTGATCATGTCTTGCTTGTGAGAGAGGTTTAGTCAACGGGTATGAACCTTTCAGATCTGAGTGTGCTTTACAAATCTCTGTGTCATCGTGTAGGTGCTGCTACCAACATGCCATTTTGGAACTATTCCAAATGACTGCTCCACTATACGAATCTGGTTTACTACTCAGAGTTTTCCAGATTTGTGTCAAAGCTTGCATCAGCGTAACCCTTTACGACGAACTCTTTTAACACCTCCATAATCGAGAAAAAAATCCTTAGTACACTAGTTACTAAGGATAACTTTTGACCGATGTCCAGTAATCTATTCATGGATCACTTTCGTACCCCTGGACAAATTCATGGCAAGGCATCCATCACGTGCGGTACACAGCATAGCATACTATAGAGCATATGGCTAATGCATAGGGGACGACCTTCATCCTTTGTCTTTCTTCTACCATGGTCGGGCTTTGAGTCCTACTCAAATTCACACCTTACAAACAACCAAGAACTCCTTTTTTGTCGATCTATTTTGAACTCCTTCAAAAACTTGCCAAGGCATGCATTTCATTGAAAGTTTTATCAAGCGTCTTGATCTATCTCTATAGATCTTGATACTCTATGTTCAAGTAGCTCGATCGAGGTTTTCCTCTGAAAACACCTTTTAAAACAACCCTATATGCTTTCTAGAAATTCTACATCATTTCCGATCAACAATATGGCAGCCACATATAATCATCAGAAATTCTATAGTGCTCTCACTCACTTCCTTGGAAATACAAGTTTCTCACAAACTTTGTATAAACCCAAAATCTTTGATCATCTCATCAAATCGTATATTCCAACTCCGAGATGCTTGCTCCAGACCATAGAAGGATCGCTGGACCTTGCATACTTGTTAGCATCCGGATCGACAAAACCTTCTGGCTGTATCACATACAACCTTTCCTCAAGGAAACCGTCGAGGAAACAATTTTTTGACATCCTATCTGCAAGATTTCATAAATAATGCAGCAATTGCTAACATAATTCCAACAAACTTTTAGCATCGCTATGAGTGAGAAAGTCTCATCATAGTCAACTCCTTGAATTTGTCGAAAACATCTTTGCGACAAGTCGAGCTTTCTTAACTGTGACTTTTCACCATCATCGCATGTCTTCCTTTTAAAGATCCATCTGTACTTAACAGTCTTACGACCATCAAGTAGTTCTTCCAAAGTCCACACTTTGTTTTGATACATGGATGCTCTCTCGGATTTCATGGCCTCCGACCATTTGTCGGAATCCAGGCCCACCATCGCTTCTCCATAGATCGTAGGTTCATTGTTGTCCAACAACATGACCTCCAAGACAGTGTTACCGTACCACTCTGGAACAGTATGTGACCTTGTCAACCTACTAGGTTTGCAGTAACTTGATCCAAAGCTCCATTCTCACTATCACCAGCTTCCACTTCAATTGGTGTAGGCGCCACAGGAACAACTTCCTACACCCTGCTACACACTTGTTGAAGTGACGGTTCAGTAACCTCATCAAGTTTCACCATCCTCCCACTCAATTCTTTCGAGAGAAACTTTTCCTCAAGAAAGGACCCGTTTCTAGAAACAAACACTTTGCTTCTGGATCTCAGATAGGAGGTATACCCAACTATTTTGGGTGTCCTATGAAGATGCATTTATCCGCTTTGGGTTCGGGCTTATCAGGCTGAAAACTTTTTCACATAAGCGTCGCAGCCCCAAACTTGTAAGAAACGACAGCTTAGATTTCTCCAAACCATAGTTCATACGGTGTCATCTCAACGGAATTATGTGGTGCCCTATTTAAAGTGAATGTGATTGTCTCTAATGCCTCACCCAAAAACGATAGTGGTAATTCGATAAGAAACATCATAGTATCCACCATATCAAATAGGGCACGGCTATGATGTTCGGACACACCATCCCACCATGGTGTTCCCGGTGGCATTAGTTGTGAAACAATTTCCACATTGTCTTAACTGCGTACCAAACTCGCAACTCAGATATTCATCTCCATGATCATATCGTATACATTTTATCCTCTTGTCACGACGATCTTCACTCTGAAATAGTTTGAACTTTTCAATATTTCAGACTTGTGATTCATCAAGTAAATACTCATGTATCTACTCAAATCATCGGTGAAGTAAGAACATAACGATATCAATTGCGTGCCTCAGCACTCATTGGACTACACACATCAAAATGTATTACTTCCAACAAGTTACTTTCTTGTTCCATCTCATTGGAAAAACGAGGTCTTCAGTCATCTCACCCATGTGGTATTATCTGCATGTCTCAAGTGATTCAAAATCAAGTGAGTCCAAACGATCCATATGCATGGAGTTTCTTCATGCGTTTATACCAATATGCATGGTTTGCATGTCTCAAACGTTTCAAAAATGAGTGAGTACCAACATCCATCAGCATGGAGCTTCTTCATGCATTTTATACCAACATGACTCAAGTGGCAGTGCCATAAGCAAGTGGTACTATCATTACTACTTTGTATCTTTTGGCCTCAATATTATGAACATGTGTATCACTACGATCGAGATTCAATAAACTATTGAAGGTATTCATTCAAGCAAATAGAATAACCATTATTATCTTTAAATTAATAATCGTATTGCAATAAACATGATCTAATCATGTTCATGCTCAACGCAAACACCAAATAACAATTATTTAGGTTTAACACTAATCCCGATGGTAGAGGGAGCGTGCGATGTTTGATCACATCAACCTTGGAAACACTTCCAACACATATCGTCGCCTCGCCTTTAGCTAGTTTCCGTTTATTTCGTAGCTTTTATTTCGAGTTACTAACGCTTAGCACCCAAACCGGTATCTAATACCCTCATGCTACTAGGAGTACTAGTAAAGTACACATCAATATCATGTATATCCAATATACTTCTATCGACTTTGCCAGCCTTCTCATCTACCAAGTATCTAGGGTAGTTCCTCTTCACTGACTGTTCCCCTCATAATAGAAGAACTTAGTCTCGGGTTTGGGTTCAACATTGGGTTTCTTCACTAGAGCAGCAACTGGTTTGCCGTTTCATGAAGTATCCCTTCTTACCCTTGCCCTTCTTGAAACTAGTGGTTTTACTAACCGTCAACAATTGATGCTCCCTTTTGATTTCTACTTTCGCGGTGTCAAACATCACGAATAGCTCAAGGATCATCATATCTATCCCTGATATGTTATAGTTCATCGCGAAGCTCTAGTAGCTTGGTGGCAGTGACTTTGGAGAACCATCACTATCTCATCTGGAAGATTAACTCCCACTCGATTCAAGCGATTGTAGCACTCAGACAATCTGAGCACATGCTCAACGATTGAGTTTTTCTCCCTCACTTTGTAGACAAAGAATCTTCTCGGAGGTCTCATACCACTCAACAAGGGCACGAACATGAAATCCAAATTTCATCTCTTGGAACATCTCATATGTTCCGTGACGTTCAAAACGTCTTCGGCGCCTTAATTCTAAGCCGTTAAGTATTTACGCACTGAACTATCATGTAGTCATCAAAAACGTGTATGTCACATGTTCGCAACATCCACACATGACGCTCGAGGTTCAGCACACCGAGTGGTGCATTAAGTACATAAGCCTTCTGCGCAGCAATGAGGACAATCCTCAGCTTACGGACCCAGTCCGCATAATTGCTACTATCATCTTTCAACTAAATTTTCTCTAGGAAAATATAAGAAAACAATAGAGCTACAACACAAGGTATAACATTATTTGTAAAACCTTTTGACTATGTTCATGATAATTGAGTTTAGATAATCATATTACTAATAACTCCCAGTCAAATAGACATCCCTCTAGTCATCCGAGTGGCGCATGATCCAAATCCACTAACTCAAGTCCGATCATCACGTGAGTTGAGTATAGTTTCAGTGGTGAACATCTCCATGATGATCATATCAGCTATATGATTCATGCTCGACCTTTCGGTCTCTTGTGTTGCAAGGCCATGTCTTCACATGCTAGACTCGTCAAGTTTAACCCGAGTGTTCCGCGTGTGCAACTGTTTTGCACCCGTTGTATGTGAACGTTGAGTCTATCACACTCGATCATCACCTGGTGTCTCGAAACGACGAACTGTCGCAACGGTGCACAGTCAGGGAGAATGCAATACTATCTTGAAATTTTAGTGAGGGATCACCTTATAATGCTACCGTCGTTCTAAGCAAAATAAGGTGCATAAAAGCATTAACATCACTTGCAAATCATAAGTGACATGTGATATGTCTCCATCGTATCTACTTTTCCAAACTCTTTTGCCCTTGTTTTGGACTCTAATTTGCATGATTTGAGTGGAACTAACATGAACTGACGCTGTTTTCAGCAGAATTGCCTTGGTGTTGTTTTTGTGCAGAAATCAAAGTTCTCCAAACGTCCTGAAAATTTACGGGGAGCATTTTTGGAAAATATTAAAAATACCTGCGCAAAGATCCACCTGAGGGGGTGGGCCAGTGGGCCACAAGCCCTGCCACCGCCACCCCCCTGGTGGCGGTGGGCAAGCTTGTGGGGCCCACACGGCTCTACCGCCCCCAATCTCCGCTCTATAAGTTCACTTTCGTCCGAGAAAAAATAAAAAGAGAAGATTTCGTCGCGTTTGCGATACGGAGGCACCGCCACAACCTGTTCTTCATCTGGAGGGCAGATCTGGAGTCCGTTTTGGGCTCCGGAGAGGGGAAATCGTCGCCATCGTCATCATCAACCTTCTTCTCTCTCCCATTCCATGAAGCTCTTAGTCGTTCGTGAGTAATCTATTCGTAGGCTCGCTGGGCGGTGATGAGTAGGATGAGATCTATCATGTAATCGAGTTAGTTTTGATGGGGATTGATCCCTGGTATCCACTATGTTCTAAGATTGATGTTGCTACTACTTTGCCATGCTTAATGCTTGTCCCTAGGGCCCGAGTGCCATGATTTCAGATCTGAAATTATTATGTTGTCACCAATATATGTGTGTTTTAGATCCGATCTTGCAAGTTGTAGTTACCTACTATGTGTTATGATCCGGCAACCCCGGAGTGACAATAACCGGAACCACTCCCGGTGATGACCATAGTTTGAGGAGTTCATGTGTTCACCAAGTGCTAATGCGTTGGTCCGGTTCTTTATTAAAAGGAGAACCTTAATATCCCGTAGTTTCCTTTTGGACCCCGTTGCCACGGGAGGGATGGAAATAGATGTCATGCAAGTTCTTTTCCCTAAGCACGTATGACGACACACGGAATGCATGCCTACATCACATTGACGAACGGGAGCTAGCCACATATCTCTGTCTTATAACTGTTGCATGATGAATATCATCCAAACAAATCACCAACCCATTGCCTACGAGTTTGTCCTACTGCTGCTGTTACTTGTCTTGCTCTGCTGTTGTTACTTGTCTTGCTCTGCTACTACTGTTGCTACTATTGTCGCTTGCTACTGTTGCTACTTGCTACTGCTATCACTACTATTGTTCCTTGCCACTGCCGTTACTCGCTACTTTGGTGTTACTACTTTGCTTGCAGATACTAATCTTTCAGGTGTGGTTGAATCTGACACATTCAGCTGCTAATACTCGAGAGTATTCTCTCACCTCCTGTTTGGTGATCAACAAATTTGGGTCGAATACTCTACCCTTGAAAACTCCTACGATCCCACGCGCTGGTGGGCCGTCAACAACATTCTTCTAGTTTCGATTGTCGGAGAGTGCTAGCAGCATTCTTCTGGTGTCGTTGCAAGGGAAGGTTTGTTGTTACGGAGTCAGCATTTTTCTGGTGCCGTTGCCGGGGAGGTATTGCTATATTCTGTGAGTTACTTGGGATTTATATCTGCTGATCAGTATGAAGAATCTGAAGGATCCAAAAACCAAAGTCTTGCCCTCAACTACGAGGGGAGGTAAGGAACTGTCATCTAGCTCTGCACTTGATTCACCTTCAGTTATGAGTAAGTTTGCGACATCACCTCCTGCTAAAAATCTTGATATGTCGCATGTGCTTGATGATGCTTATGATGCTACTTCTAGAGATGCTATGCTTTATACTGCTAGAGATGCTATGCTTGATACTATGCCTGATACTGCTTTGTCTGATATTGCTAGAGATGTTATGCCTGATACTGCTTTGCCTGATGATGCTAGAGATGCTATTTTGCCTGATGATGCTATGCTTGATACTGCTAGAGATACTACTTTGCCTGATGTTCCACTAGGGGTATTCCTTGATGCTCATATTGCTAGAGTTACTACCAATGCTCGTGATGCTTCTGAAACTGTCGATACTATTGAGATAGAACCTGCTTTTGCTCCTGCTAGATCTAGCTCTCCTAGATATGAATTTCCTGATATACCTGAGGGTTACGTTATGGAGGGAGAGATAGCTGAGGATTTTCTTACGTGTAAGGATGCCTATGACGCTGAGAAATTGCTTCTCAAGTGGAAGGAAAAATCTCTGAAAGCTAGGATGAAATACGACCCGAAGTTTGCCACTTCACCTATCTTTATCACCGATAAGGATTGTGAATTCTCTGTCGATCCTGAGATAATCTCTCTAGTCGAATCTGATCCTTTTCACGGTTATGAGTGTGAGACGGTCGTAGCCCATCTTGCCAAACTACACGATATAGCCACCCTTTTCACTAATGAGGAGAAGATCCGCCACTACTATATCCTTAAGTTGTTTCCTTTCTCTCTAAAGGATGACGCTAAAGCCTGGTTCACCTCTCTTGCTCCTGGATGTGTGAGTAGTCCCCAGGATATGGTCCATTACTTGTGTGAGAAATATTTCCCTGCCCATAAGAAGCAAGCTGCCTTGCAGGAAATATACAACTTTGCTCAACTCCAAGAAGAGGGTCTCCCACAAGCTTGGGGGAGGCTCGTCCAGCTACAAAATGATTTGCCTGATCACCCTCTTAAGAAGAACGAGATACTTGATATCCTCTATAACGGACTTATCGATGCTTCTAGAGACCACCTAGATGGTTGTGTCGGTTGTGTTTTTAGGGAACGAACTGTAGAACAAGCTGAGACCGTACTGAATAACATCTTGATCAACGATAATGCTTGGACTATTCCCGAACCACCTCCTAAGCCAACTCCGAAGAAAATAGGTATTCTATTCCTCAGTCCCGAAGATATGCAAGAAGCCAAGAAATCTATGCAAGAGAAAGGCATTAGATCTGAAGATGTCAAAAATCTACCACCTATCAAAGAGATCCATGGTCTCGATAACCCAATACAAGTAGTAGAAGTGAATTCTCTGCGTAGGTTTGATGAGAGTGATATTTCTTTTGACAAACCTGCTAGCCTATGCTTTGTTGAATTTGACAACTTTGTTGCCAAACAACAGAGTTTCAATGATTATGTTAGCAGACATTTGGAACAAAGTACTCGTATGCTTAGCCATTTAAGTGCTTGTGTAGACAGAAATGTCAATGATCTGAAGCTTCTGAGTAAACATGCCTCTATGATTACTACTCAGGTAGAACAAGTACTTAAAGCTCAGAATGACCTGCTCAATGAATTAAATGACAACTCTGTCAGAGTCATTACTAGAGGAGGCAAAATGACTCAGGAACCTTTGTATCCTGAAGGTCATCCTAAGAGAATTGATCAAGATTCTCAAGGAATCAATGCTGATACACCCAGTCATCCTAAGGAGAAGAAGAAGGATGATAGAAACCTACATGCTAGTTCACCAAATACTGTCACACCTGAAGAACCTAATGATATTTCTGCGTCTGGTGCAGAAACACAATCTGGTGATGAACATGAACTTGGTGACAATGTGGACAGCGATGTTCATAATGATGCTCAACCTAGCAATGATGAGGATGTGGAGATTGAACCTACGGTTAATCCTGAAAACCCACAACCTAAGAGATATGATAAGAATGACTTCACTGCTAGGAAGCATGGTAAAGAAAGGGAGCCATGGGTTCAGAGATCTATGCCCTTTCCTCCTAAGCCATCCAAGAAAAAGGATGATGAAGATTTTGAGCGCTTCGTTGAGATGATAAGACCCATCTTTCTGCAGATGCGGTTAACTGATATGCTCAAGATGTCTCTGTATGCCAAGTACATGAAAGATATCGTGACTAATAAACGGAAGATACCAGATCTTGAGATCTCCACCATGCTTGCCAGCTACACTTTTAAAGGTGGAACTCCTAAGAAACTTGGTGATCCCGGAGTGCCCACTATACCTTGCTCCATTAAAGGAAACTACGTAAGAACTATCTTATGTGACCTTGGAGATGGTGTTAGTGTTATGCCGCTCTCTCTTTATCGTAGACTTGAATTGGATAAGTTGACACCCACTGAAATTTCTCTACAAATGGCCGACAAATCAACTGCTTTCCCTATCGGCATTTGCGAGGATGTGCCTGTTGTGGTTGCTAATACCACTATCTTAATAGACTTTGTTATCTTGGATATTCCCGAGGACGATGCCATGGTTGTCATCCTCGGAAGACCCTTTTTAAACACTGCAGGGGCTGTTATAGATTGAAACAAAGGCAATGTCACTTTCCATGTCAACGGTAATGAGCACGCAGTGCACTTTCCGAAGAAACTATATCAAGTACATTGCATCAATGCTATCGAAAAGACTTCATCGATTCTTATTGGGAGCTTTGAATGCCCCATTCCTCGTGTCAAGATGAAGTATGATTTGCTTGTTGGGGAGATACATATCCCCATTGAGGTGACTTAGTGGCTATTCGAAAATTCTCTCTTCTCTCTTGCGATTCGAGAAAGTTTTGTCATAAGGATTTGATCAACCCCATTGACGGATTTCTTTCGATGACCATGAAATGGATGAATCAAAGAGTCACATACCTCTGTTTTAAGCTTTCATTTTTTGTTGCTTAGAAGAAAAATGATAGGTTTAGTTTACTTTTCCCTGTTTTCTGTTTTAGCGTCCCGGAGAAAAATACCTCGAAAATAAAAGTTCTCCGATGGTCCTGAAAATTTAGTATGATTTTTTCTGGAATATTTGAAAATTATTGGGCCTGAGAGCTGGCCTGGGGGCCAGACCAGTGGGCCACAAGCCCTACCCCCGCCACCCCCCTGGTGGTGGAGGGCAAGCTTGTGGGGCCCACAGGGACCCCCTCCACTCATTCCAGCTCCCAGCCTCTTCTTCCATCTTGAGAAAAAATTGTTTCGCAGCTCAAACCCATGTTCTTGCTCATTTGGCTGTGATTTTCGATCTCCTTGCTCAAAGCACCATTCTCCGAACCGTTTTGGGGAAATTACTCCTTGGTAAGTGACTCCTCCATTGGTCCAATTAGTTTTTGCTCTAGTGCTTTATCCTTCGCGTATTCTTGCTAGCTTGGTGACCCTGTTCTTGAGCTAGAAATGTTGATTTTAGCTGGTCCCAAGTAGTTTTAGCGCGTGATATGGTCTCTAGGCACTAGTAGGAGTAGTTGCTACAAGGTATGGATGGTCTTCATTTACTTTTCTCTTGAACTTCAAAAATTTCAGCAAAAGGAATTATGTTGAGGAGGAAGTTTCATGGTGGTTCCTCAAGTAAGAAGGGTCCTCGCCTTTATTTTTGGAGCCCGAACCTTTTCAACTAAGGGACGCACCGGTACAACCATGTGAATGGCCCTCTGATGAGTTCATGACCGAAGCAGGTTTCATGGATGAGTTTGATACACTTGTCCGCAATGCCGGGTTAGAAGAGTTCCTCCCAGATAAATGTGAACAGTATGCTATGCTCACTGCCTCTTTCGTGCATAGATTTAAATTTTTAGTTGGTCGTGACTCATCCATACTGTTTGATCTGTACGATAAATCCTATGCCGTGGATTTGGAGGATTTCTATAGGATTTGCAAGATACCCGATGGGGGTAGTATTAATGATCCTTCTAAGTCTTCGGCCAGAGACTTTGTTTCCTGTATAACTGTTGGAGAAACCAGAGATATCACGCAAGCCACCATAGGAAGCATCCATTTCCCTGCCTTGCACTACTTTGCCCTCTTCATAGGTAGGTGCATTAACGGCAAGGGTGCACATTGTCACCTATGCGCTTCTGACCTTAGTATCCTTAAGAGCGCAGTAACACGTGACATGAGCTTCAATATGGGAGCTATAATAGCAGGGAGGCTGAATAAAAATGCCAGTGAGGGGGATTTCTTTGGTCGAGTTTATGCTACACGCTTAGCAAATTTTCTTGGAGTATCCATCCGTCCAGAAGACCCTCCTCTCCGTACAGCCTACCTTGATCGTGTCGCTCTAACACACTACCAGTTCCTTGAGAGAGATCATGGATCCCTCCTATACCGCTTGATATTTAACCGACAGCGTGTTTTCCATACTACCCTTCCTGCTCCTGCTTTCTTTGACTTTCAGGTAAAACGAAGATACTACATAACCATAGGAGAGGCAGAGGAGTATGAGAGGGAGGCGATGGTTGCTCGACTTCGTGAGGCAGCTATTCAGGCAGTGGTTGCAGCACTCCCGTATAACACCCATTATGATTTTGGGTTTCGCCAGGACCATCCATGGGAGTAGACCAAGCTAGGCCAAAAGCCTAAGCTTGGGGGAGTACGTGTTCTCACCGACTTTACATTCATGCTTATGCTTTCACTTTGTTAGCCGGTGTTTACACTTTGCCACTGTATTATCCATGCTAGTTTATTTTCGTTTCTTGTTTTCTTGTTTTGTGTCCTTTTGAGAAAACCCAAAAAGATTTTCATTTCTTCTTTTGCTTGTTGGGAGCTTTCCCGTGTAAATAGTTTTCTTTTTCTTTGGTTCAAGGTAGAAGATATTGGTTTCAATGTTTAGTGGTTCTTGCATGTTTACCTGTTTAGCTTTCAAAGAGCCATATTACTTTGTCTTCTCCTTTGTGTTTGCCTGCAGATTCAGCTTAGTCCAATGCACGAGCACTCTTATTATTGTTCGCGTCATTCGATCATGCAAGTGAAAGAAAATAATGATGATATATGATGAAGTGATTAAGACTGAAAAGCTGGTATGAACTCTATCTATTTTGTTTTTGTAAATATGACTAGCTTGTCGACCTAGATTCAGCTTTGTTGTGAGAGAACCATGTTTGCAATGACAACTTAGAGATCATAGTTTCTGATGCCATGCTTATTTAGCTGAGAGTTTATAATGGTTTGTCTTGAATGCCAACATAGACTTTGAGATGACTATGATGTAGTATGATAGGATGGTATTCTCCTTTGAATGTTTCAAGTGGCTTGACTTGGCGCATGTTCATGCATGTAGTTGAAACAAAATCAACATAGCCTCTATGATGTTCGTGTTCATGGTGATTTATATCATGTTCATGCTTGCATTCAATGTTAGTCAAACTCATTGCATTTTGATGACTGTTGTCGCTCTCTAGTTGGTCGCTTCCCAGTCTTTTGCTAGCCTTCACTTGTACCAAGCGGAATACTGTTTGTGCACCCACTTCCATAAACCCAAAAAAAATTCCATGAGAGTCCACCATACCTACCTATTTGCGGTATCTACCCACCGTTCCAAGTAAATTTGCATGTGCCACTCTCTAAACCTTCAAGAAATAATCTGTTTTGCATGCCCGAACCGCTCATGTGGTGACAGGGGGCTATTGGTATCTTCCATGCTAGGAGTGTTATCCTTGACATGTGTTTATTCACTGTCATTCACGAGAAAGGGGCCGGTAATTGGAATGCCCAGTTCCACGCTTAAATCGAAAACATAACTGTAAAAGAAGACTCCCCCGGATTGATGTTAGTATGGACGGTACCCGAGGATTCGGCTAGCCGTGGAATGTGATTGATTGGTGGTGGGGGAGTTAAAACTTTACTTTTCTGTTTGGGAACCGCCTATAGCATGAGTAGCATGGAAGATATTGAGAACTCTTGGTCATTGCGTTGACAATGAAAGCATGCCACCCAAAATTATTATCTCTGTTTTCAAAGCTTGAGCTCTCGCACCTCTGCAAATCAATGCTTCCCTCTGCGAAGGGCCTGTCTATTTATTTTCCTGTTGAGTCATCCTCTTCTTTCACAAGAACCAATTAGAGAGCACTTTTGTCATTTTTATGCTTTGCTTTTGATTAATATTGAGTATGACTATGACTGGATCTTCGTTGCTATGAATTACAATATTTAGTCAGCCCTTGATCTTTGAAAGTGCTCTACATTTATGTTTTGCGGTCTCAGAAAGAGCTAGCGAGATACCACCTATTCATATTGCCTCATGCTTGTTTTGATTGAAGTGTTGGTATTTGAAACTCATTATTATTTGCTCGTTAGCTGATTATGCCATTGATATTAGTTTACCGTGAGACCTTTGTGTCATTTGCTTATGTGGTTAACTTGTGATCTTGCTGAAATTCTGGTTATCAGTTAGACATAGTTGCAACAACAACATCAAACAGAGTTTGTCAAAGTTTTTGTTTCTCTCTCAGTTTTTCAATTGAGTTGCTTGAGGACAAGCAAGGTTTTAAGCTTGGGGGAGTTGATACGTCTCCATCGTATCTACTTTTCCAAACTCTTTTGCCCTTGTTTTGGACTCTAATTTGCGTGATTTGAATGGAACTAACCTGGACTAACGTTGTTTTCCACAGAATTGCCTTGGTGTTGTTTTTGTGCAGAAATCAAAGTTCTCCAAACGTCCTGAAAATTTATGGGGAGCATTTTTGGAAAATATGAAAAATACCTGCGCAAAGATCCACCTGAGGGGGTGGGCCAGTGGGCCACAAGCCCTGCCACCGCCACCCCCCTGGTGGCGGTGGGCAAGCTTGTGGGGCCCACACGGCTCTGTCGCCCCCAATCTCAGCTTTATAAGTTCACTTTCGTCCCAGAAAAAATAAAAAGAGAAGATTTCGTCGCGTTTGCAATACCGAGGCGCCGCCACAACCTGTTCTTCATCTGGAGGGCAGATCCGGAGTTCGTTTTGGGCTCTGGAGAGGGGAAATCGTCGCCATCGTCATCATCAACCTTCTTCCCTCTCCAATTCCATGAAGCTCTTCGTCGTTCGTGAGTAATCTATTCATAGGCTCACTGGGCGGTGATGAGTAGGATGAGATCTATCATGTAATCGAGTTAGTTTTGATGGGGATTGATCCCTAGTATCCACTATGTTCTGAGATTGATGTTGCTACTACTTTGCCATGCTTAATGCTTGTCACTAGGGCCCGAGTGTCATGATTTCAGATCTGAAATTATTATGTTGTCACCAATATGTGTGTGTTTTAGATCTGATCTTGCAAGTTGTAGTTACCTACTATGTGTTATGATCCGGCAACCCCGGAGTGACAATAACCGGAACCACTCCCGGTGGTGACCATAGTTTGAGGAGTTCATGTGTTCACCAAGTGCTAATGCATTGGTCCGGTTCTTTATTAAAAGGAGAACCTTAATATCATGTAGTTTCCTTTTGGACCCCGCTGCCACGGGAGGGATGGACAATAGATGTCATGCAAGTTCTTTTCCCTAAGCACGTATGACGACACACGGAATGCATGCCTACATCAAATTGACAGACGGGAGCTAGCCACATATCTCTCCGTGTTATAACTGTTGCATGATGAATATCATCCAAACAAATCACCGACCCATTGCCTACGAGTTTGTCCTACTGCTGCTATTACTTGTCTTGCTCTACTGCTGTTACTTGTCTTGCTCTGCTGCTACTGTTGCTACTACTATCGCTTGCTACTATTGCTACTTGCTAGTGCTGTCACTACTGTTGTTCCTTGCCACTACCGTTACTCGCTACTTTGATGTTACTACTTTGCTTGCAGATACTAATCTTTTAGGTGTGGTTGAATCTGACACATTCAGCTGCTAATACTCGAGAGTATTATCTCACCTCCTGTTTGGCGATCAACAAATTTGGGTCGAATACTCTACCCTCGAAAACTGCTACGATCCCACGCGCTCGTGGGCCGTCAACAACATTCTTCTAGTTTCGATTGCCGGAGAGTGCTAGCAGCATTCTTCTGGTGCCGTTGCAAGGGAAGGTCTACTGTTACGGAGTCAACATGATATGGACATGATCTTGTGCTTCTTGATCTCCATCACCAAAGCGCCGACATGACCTTCATCGTCACCGGCGCCACACCATGATCTCCATCATCATGATCTCCATCATTGTGCCGCCATCGAGGTTGTTGTGCTATCTATACTATTACTACTAAAGCTACTACCTAGCAATATAGTAAACGCATCTACAAGCAGAAACGTTAGTTTATAGACAACCCTATGGCTCCTGCCGGTTGCCGTAGCATCGAAGTGCAAGTCGATATTTAACTATTACAACATGATCATCTCATACATCCAATATGTCATATCATGTCTTTGGCCATATCAAATCACATGCATACCCTGCAAAAACAAGTTAGATGTCCTCTAATTTGTTGTTGCATGTTTTACGTGGCTGCTATGGGTATGTAGTATGATCGCATCTTACTTACGCGAAGCCACAACGGTGATGTGCAATTTGCTATTTAACCTTCTACAAGGACCGCCTCGGTCAAATCCGATTCAACTAATGTTGAAGAAACAGACACCCGTCAGTCATCTTTATGCAACAAGTTGCATGTCAGTCGATGAAACCGGTCTCTCGTAAGCGTACGAGTAAAGTTGGTCCAGGCCGCTTCAATCCAACAACACCGCCGAATCAAGAAAGACTAAGGAGGGCAGCAAATTGAACCTCAATGCCCACAAACTCTTTTGTGTTCTACTCAAGATATCATCTACGCATTAACCTAGCTCATGATGCCATTGTCGGGGAACGTCGCATGGGAAACAAAAAAATTCTATGCACAAGCAATACCTATCCATGGTGATGATCATCTACGAGAGGGGAGAGTGCATCTACATATCCTTGTAGATCGCTAAGCGGAAGTGTATATAATGCGGGTGATGTAGTGGAACATCTTCGCGATTCAAATCGCAGCCCGTCCCGCGATCTCATCACGATCCATCCCGATCTAGTGCCGAACGGACGTCACCTCCGAGTTCAACACACTTATAGCTCGATGACGATCTCCGCCTTCTTGATCCAGCAAGAGGAGAGAAGAGGTAGATGAGTTCTCAAGCACTACGGCATCGTGGTGGTGGTGGTGGAGCTATTCCAGCAAGGCTTCGCCTAAGGACCGCTGAAACTAGACTAGAGGAGAAACATATCTAGAAAGATAGGGCAACACGTGGTTGTTTTTATGTGTCTCAAAAACCATCAATACCTCTAGTATATATAGGAGGGAGGGAGGTGAGGAGGCAGCCTCAAACCCTCAAGGTTTCGCCGAAATTGGAGGTGGATGAGTCCTACTCCAATCCTACTAGGAGTAGGACTCCTCCTTTCCATTTGGAAACCCTTTCCACCTTTTCCACCTTTGGGCCTTAGTGGGAGCTTATGTCAGCCCACTAGGGGCTGGTTTGTATCCTCGCACAGCCCATAAGGCCCCTCGGGCGTGACACCCCTCCCGATGGCCCCACGGTACCCTCCCGGCACTCCCGGTACACTATCGATGAGCCCAAAACCTTTCCGGTGACCAAAACAGGACTTCCTATATATCAAACTTTACCTCTGGACCATTCTGGAGCTCCTCGTGATGTCCAGGATCTCATCCGGGACTCCTAACAACCTTCGGTCACCAACACCTATAACTCAACTATACTGAAACATCACTGAACCTTAAGTGTGCAGATCTTGCGGGTTCGAGAACTATGCAGACATGACCTGAGACATTCCCCGATCAATAACCAATAGCAGGACATGGATGTCCATATCGTCTCCTACATATTCTATGAATATCTCTATCGGTTGAACCTCTATGTCAAGGATTCAGTTAATCATGTTCGTTGTTTCCTTTGTCCTTCGGTATGTTACATGCTCGAGATTCGATCGTCGGCATCTCCATACCTAGTTCAATCTCGTTACCGGAAAGTCTCCTTACTCGTTCCGTAATTCAGGATCCCGTGACTAACTCCTTAGTCACATTGCTTGCAAGGCTTGTTGTGATGTTGTATTACCGAGTGGGCCCCGAGATACCTCTCCGTCACACGGAGTGACAAATCCCAGTCTTGATCCATGCCAACCCAACAGTCACCTTTGGATATACCTGTAGAGCACCTTTATAGTCACCCAGTAACGTCGCGACATGTGATACATACAAGGTATTCCTCCGGTGTCCGGGAGTTGCATGATCTCATGGTCATAGGAACAAATACATTGACATGCATAAAACAGTAGCAATAAACTGACACAATCATATGCTACGTTTATAGTTTGGGTCTTGTCCATCACATCATTCTCCTAATGATGTGTTCCCGTTATCAAGTGACAATACTTGTCTATGGCTAGGAAACCTTAACCATCTTTGATCAACGAGCTAATCAACTACAGGCTTACTAGGGACAGTGTTTTGTCTATGTATCCACACATGTATTTTAGTTTCCAATCAATACAATTATAGCATGGATAATAAACAATTATCATGAACAAGGAAATATAATAATAACCAATTTATTATTGCCTCTAGGGCATATTTCCAACACCCATGAGGTCTTTTGGGTCGTCACACCCCTCCCGGTGGTCCTCTGGTACCCTCCCGGCACTCCCGGTACACTATCGATGAGCCTGAAACTTCTCCGATGACCAAAACAGGACTCCCAATATATCAAACTTTACCTTCGGACCATTCCGGATCTCCTTGTGGCATCCAGGATCTCATCTGGGACTCCGAACAACCTTCAGTCACCAACACCTATAACTCAACTATACTGAAACGTCATCGAACCTTAAGTGTGCAGACCCTGAGGGTTCGAGAACTATGCAGACATGACCTGAGAAACTCCCCGATCAATAACCAATAGCGGGACCTGGATGTCCATATTGGCTCATACATATTCTACGAAGATCTCTATCGGTTGAACCTCTATGTCAAGGATTCAGTTAATCACGTATGATGTTCCCTTTGTCCTTCGGTATGTTACTTGCCCGAGATTCGATCGTCAGTATCTCCATACCTAGTTCAATCTCGTTACCGGCAAGTCTCTTTACTCGTTCCGTAATACAAGATCTCGTGGCTAACTCCTTAGTCACATTGCTTTCCAGGCTTGTTGTGATGTTTGTATTACCGAGTGGGCCCCGAGATACCTCTCCGTCATACGGAGCGACTAATCCCAGTCTCGATTCACGCCAACCCAACATACACCTTTGGAGATACCTGTAGAGCACCTTTATGGTCACCAGTTACTTTGCGACGTTTGATACACACAAGGTATTCCTCTGGTGTCCGGGAGTTGCATGATCTCATGGTCATAGGAACAAATACATTAACATGCAGAAAACAGTAGCAATAAACTCACACGATCATATGCTACGTTTATAGTTTGGGTCTTGTCCATCATATCATTCTCCTAATGATGTGATCCCGTTATCAAGTGACAACATTTGTTTATGGCTAGGAAACCTTAACCATCTTTGATCAAGGAGCTAGTCAACTAGAGGCTTACTAGGGACAGTGTTTTGTCTATGTATGCACACATGTATTTGAGTTTCCAATCAATACAATTATAGCATGGATAATAAACGATTATCATGAACAAGGAAATATAATAATAACTAATTTGTTATTGCTCTAGGGCATATTTCCAATAGTGGAACCCCTAGATGTTGATCTTTCACGAATTGGAGGGGAACATCCAAGTACACATGGAAGAATGGGGAGAAATTAAAAAAGGAAACACTTAAGAACAAGTCCAATCACACATCCACTAGACTCACACCACACAAGATCCTGAAGGGTACATGAGTAACAAAGGGAAAGTAAGATACATGGTAAAGTTCATCCTAAATGCCATAGGGAGATGAGGTCTTGAATCCATTAGGGATTGATGACCCACAAGTATAGGGGATCTATCGTAGTCCTTTCGATAAGTAAGAGTGTCGAACCCAACGAGGAGCAGAAGGATCTGACAAGTGGTTTTCAACAAGGTAATATCTACAAGCACTGAAATTATCGGTAACAGATAGTTGTGTGATAAGATGATTCGTAGAAAGTAGCAAGTAACAAAAGTAACAAAGGTTAAGCAAAGTGGCCCAATCCCTTTTGTATCAAGGGACAAGCCTGGACAAAAACTTATAGGAGGTAAAACGCTCCGCTCCCGAGGACACATGGGAAATTCTGTCAAGCTAGTTTTCATCAAGTTCATATGATTCGCGTTCGTTACTTTGATAGTTTGATATGTGGGTGGACCGGCGCTTGGGTACTGCCCTTACTTGGACAAGAATCCCACTTATGCTTAACCCCTCTCGCAAGCATCCGCAACTACGAAAGAAGAATTAAGACAAAGTCTAACCATAACATTAAACTAGTGGATCCAAATCAGCCCCTTACGAAGCAACGCATAAACTAGGGTTTAAGCTTCTGTCACTCTAGCAACCCATCATCTACTTACTACTTCCCAATGACTTCCTCTAGGCCCATATAATGGTGAAGTGTTATTTAGTCGACGTTCACATAACACCACTAGAGGAAAAACAACATACAACACATCAAAATATCGAACGAATAGCAAATTCACATGACTACTTATAGCAAGACTTATCCCATGTCCTTAAGAACAAAAGTAACTACTCACAAAGCATAATCATATTCATGACCAGAGAGGTAATGAGTAGCATCAAAGATTTGAACATATAATCTTCCACCAAGTAATCCAACTAGCATCAACTACAAAGAGTAATTAACACTACTAGCAACCTTACAAGTACCAAACGGAGTCGCGAGACGGAGATTGGTTACAAGAGATGAATTAGGGTTTGGAGATGAGATGGTGCTGATGAAGATGTTGATGGTGATGAGTCCCCTCCGATGAGAGGAGTGTTGGTGATGACGATGGTGATGATTTCCCCCTCCGGGAGGGAAGTTTCCCCGGCAGGATCGTCCTGTCGGAGCTCTAGATTGGTTCTGCTCAAGTTCCGCCTCGTGGCGGCGGTGAATCCTCCGAAAAGCCTCTCCTTGATTATTTTTTCCAGACTAAAATCATTCTTGTAGCAAAAGAGGGGGGCCAATGGGCCAGCAGGGAGCTCACAAGCCCCCTGGGCGCGGCTAGGGGGCCCACGCCTAGCAGGCTTGTGGCCTCCTACTGGCGCCCCTCTGGCACTTCTTAGGCCCAGTATTTTTTATAAATCCCAAAAAAAATCCATGTTGATTTTCACGGCTTTTGGAGTTGCACGGAATAGGCATCTCAAACTTGCTCCTTTTTTCACGCCAGAATTCCAGCTGCCGGCATTCTCCCTCTTCATGTAAACCTTGCAAAATAAGAGAGAAAAGGCATACGTATTGTACCGTGAAGTGAAATAACATCCCAAAAAGCGATAAATATCAACATGAAAGCATGATGCAAAATGGACGTATCAACTCCCCTAAGCTTAGACCTCACTTGTCCTCAAGCGAAAACCGAGCTCAATAAATATGCCCACATGTTTAGAGAGAGAGGTGTCGACAAAACAAGATATGAACATGCAGGCATCATGATCATGATCAGAACAGCAACACCAACATATAATCTCTTATGCTAAAGTGACAATTCCTTCGCAAAGTAAAGTATGGATCAAGAACCTTACCGAGAATTAACAACTGAAAGCCTTTAGTCATTGGAGCAATTGCAATTTATCACAACATCGGAAAGAGTCAAATAAGAGCTTGTAAAGCAAATCCACATACTCAATCATCTTTTCGTTCTCTACAATTGCTACAACTCACGTGGTACTCATGAGATCAAAGTTTCAGTTGGACACAGAGAAAGATAGGGGCTTATAGTTTCGCCTACCAACCATTTACCTCAAGGGTAATGTGAACAATAATAATTCATGAATACTTACTTCCAAGTTGACATATGAATATAGATCTTTCCCTAGCATATGACGCTAGCCAAGACAAAGGTGACACAAGGAATTGGTGAAGATCAACATGACTCTTTCAGGGGCAAAAAGTAAAGGTACAAGATAGGCCCTTCGCAGAGGGAAGCAGAGGTTGTCATGCGCTTTTGAGGTTTGAATGTGTGTCCTCTTAGTGCGGAGGAACGCCACTTTATATTGCCTCCTGTGATAAAGAACTCTATTATGCAGTCTGTCGCTTTTATGTCTTCCTCATCACAGGTTCATACAAAGCTTATTTTCCACACACTAATAGATCATACATATTAGAGAGCAATTTTTATTGCTTGCACCGATGACAACTTACTTGAGGGATCTTATTCAATCCATAGGTAGGTATGGTGGACTCTCATGGCAAAACTGGGTTGAAGGTTTATGGATGCACAAGTAGTATCTCTACTTAGTGCAGAAGTTTTGGCTAATATGAGGTGGAAGCAATCGTCACATGCTAAGGGATCTCTAGTCATATAACATTGTTCGGAACCAAGAAAACACAATTCATTATGTTGTCTTCCTTGTCCAACATCTACTTCTAAGCATGTAATAGTTTAGTGAGTGTTCACAGTCATAGATGGTGTCAAAGATGATATATTTATATGTGAACCTCTCCTTCCTTATCACTTCCTATTAATTGCATAACTTCCCATAAGATCATTACATGATCTTTCATGCTTTTGATCTTTTCTCATTCTTTTGATCATGGCATGAGGCAAGGCCCTTAACTAAGACACTATTTAGTATATGGCTCACGAGCTTGAATACATCGGGGGTGACACAAAGCAAAACTCAAGCCTAAAACACTAAGACCTTTATTCTACTAGAGAAAGAGAAAAATGAAAAGGAACAAACTAAAACAAAGGTAAAGGCAAAAGATGTGATGGTGATACGATACCGGGGCAACTCCCCCAAGCTTGGCACAAGCCAAGGGGATTGCCCATACCCATGCCCAGTTGTCTTTCTTTGGAGGTGATGGTGGTGGAGTTGTTTTGTCCTTTGATTCCAAGAGGTCCATCAATCTTTGATTTATACCTTGGAGATTTGTGATATGTTTCTCCAGCAAAACAACTTCACGAGTGAGATAAGTATTGCGAGCACGAGTTGTTTCACAAAACCTCAAGAGTTCAATCAAGGATGGAGACAGTAGGTGGAGGTAGGGTTGAAGGAAATCCACTTCTTCAACTTCTTCCTTGTTGAACACAGATTGCCCTTCGTCCCACGCCTGATTCTCCTTCTTAGTTTTGCCCTTGGTTTCTTTAGGTAGCCTTTCCTTAGCCTCCATGACCTCCATTCTTTTCAGCTCAGCATTTACTTCTCCATAGACTTGAGGGAGATTGTTCTCCCTCACAGATTCCTGAGACGACATCTTGCCCTAAATCTGCGGCAGAAAACAGGCTCGAAATGAAAACAGAGGAAATCTGCGTGATACGAGGGTTAGACTTTAAGGGAGAATATATAATGATTTTTTCCAGACCAGATGGAGTACTCCGCAAGAAAACAGAGTCCGGGAGGCACATGAGGTGGCCACAAGCCCCCCAGGTGTGGCCAGAGGGGTGGCCCACGCCTGGCAGGCTTGTCGCCTCCTCATGCGCTTTCCGGACTACTTCAAATTTTTCTATTCTTTCAAAAATTCCAAAATGGAGGAAAAATCCTACTCGAAAAGTTTTGGAGTCTGTTTACTTACCGAATCACATACCTCTTCGTTTTCGGAGTCTGAAACAGGCTGATAAATATCCCTTAGGTACTCCTCCGGAGTTATGGTATTGATAATATTGCTTTCAACATTTATGGGAGTATTTGAGATATAATGCTTGATTCTCTGCCCATTTACCACTCTTGGACAATTACCTTCCATGTTGTTGATCTTTATAGCACCGGAATGATATACTTCCTCAACAATGTAAGGACCTTCCCATTTAGAGAGAAGCTTGCCTGCAAAAAATCTTAAACGAGAATTATATAGCAAGACATAATCACCTACACTGAACTCATGCTTTTGTATCCTTTTATCATGCCACCTCTTAACCTTTTCTTTGAACAACTTGGCATTCTCATATGCCCGAGTTCTCCATTCATCAAGCGAGCTAATATCAAATAACCTCTTCTCACCAGCAAGATTGAAATCAAAGTTGAGCTCTTTGATTGCCCAATAAGCTTTATGCTCTAGCTCAAGAGGTAAATGACATGCTTTACTGTACACCATTTTGTACGGAGACATGCCCATGGGATTCTTATAGGCAGTTCTATAAGCCCACAGTGCATCATCGAGCTTCTTAGACCAATTCTTTCTAGACCTGTTGACAGTCTTTTGCAGAATTAGCTTAATCTCTCTATTGCTTAGCTCTACTTGACCACTGGACTGAGGGTGATAGGGGGATGCAATTCTATGGTTGACATCGTACTTAGCAAGCGTTTTACGGAAAGCACCATGAATGAAATGTGAACCACCGTCGGTCATTAGATATCTAGGGACTCCAAATCTAGGGAAAATAACTTCTTTAAGCATCCTGATAGAGGTGTTGTGATCAGCACTACTAGTGGGGATAGCTTCTACCCACTTAGCGACGTAATCAAGAGCAACTAGGATATGAGTATACCCGTTGGATTTTGGAAAAGGTCCCATATAATCAAAGCCCCAGACATCAAATGGTTCAATGACAAGTGAATAGTTCATAGGCATTTCCTGACATTTACCGATATTACCTATTCTTTGACATTCGTCACAAGACAAGACAAACTTACGGGCATCCTTGAAGAGAGTGGGCCAATAGAAACCTGATTGCAATACCTTGTGTGCAGTTCTATCTCCCGCATGGTGTCCTCCGTAGTCCTCGGAGTGACACTTCTGTAGGATCTGTCCCTGTTCATGTTCAGGTACACAACGTCTAATAACACCATCTACTCCTTCCTTATAAAGGTGAGGATCATCCCAAAAGTAATGTCTTAAATCAAAGACGAATTTCTTCTTTTGCTGGTATGTGAAACTAGGTGGTATATATTTGGCAACGGTATAGTTTGCATAATCAGTATACCATGGTGCACTACGTGAAGTGTTGATGACATTCAGTTGCTCATCAGGAAAACTATCATTAATAGGTTGTGGGTCATCAAGAACGTTCTCCAACCTAGACAAGTTATCTGCTACTGGGTTATCAGCACCCTTCGTGTTGACAACGTGCAAATCAAATTTTTGTAGCAAGAGAACCCATCTGATAAGTCTAGGTTTAGCATCTTATCTTCTCCATGAGGTACTTAATAGCAGCATGATCAGTGTGAATAGTGACTTTGGAATCAACTACGTAAGACCTGAACTTTTCACATGAAAACACGACTGCTAAAAATTCCTTTTCAGTAGTAGCATAGTTTCTTTGGGCACTGTCTAGAGTTTTACTAGCATAGTGAATAACATTCAACTTCTTATCAACTCTTTGCCCTAGGACAACACCAACAACATAATCGCTAGCATCACACATGATTTCAAAAGGTAAGTTCCAATTAGGTGGTTGAAAAATAGGTGCAGTTATCAAAGCCTTCTTAAGTATTTCGAAGGCTTCCTCACAATCATCGTCAAAAACAAAAGGAATATCCTTTTGCAAGAGATTGGTAAGAGGCCTAGAAATCTTAGAAAAGTCTTTAAAGAACCTTCTATAGAAACCAGCATGACCAAGGAAACTTCTTATACCTTTGATATTTGTGGGGTATGGCATTTTCTCGATTGCATCAACCTTAGCCTTATTGACTTCAATACCTCTTTCAGAAATTTTATGTCCTAAGACTATGCCTTCATTAACCATAAAGTGGCACTTCTCCCAATTCAAGACAAGATTGGTGTCTTTACATCTCTGCAAGACCCGATCAAGGTTGCTGAGGCAATCATCAAAAGAAGACCCGTAGACGGAGAAGTCATCCATGAAAACCTCAACAATCTTTTCACAAAAGTCAGAGAATATAGCCATCATACATCTTTGAAAGGTAGTAGGTGCATTACATAAGCCAAAAGGCATACGTTTGTAAGCAAAGGTACCGAAAGGGCAGGTGAAAGTCGTTTTCTCCTAATCAGCTTGTGCAACTGGTATTTGGGAGAAACCAGAATAACCATCTAGAAAGCAGAAGTGTGTGTGTTTAGACAGTCTTTATAGCATTTGGTCGATAAAAGGCAAAGGGTAATGATCTTTCCTAGTGGCCTTATTCAATTTCCTAAAATCGATCACCATCCTATAGCCAGTAATAATCCTTTGTGGGATCAATTAATTCTTATCATTAGGGACAACGGTAATGCCTCCCTTCTTAGGGACACAATGCACCGGACTCACCCAATCACTATGAGCAACAGGATACATAATACCTCCTTCCAAGAGCTTTAGTATTTCTTTTCTTACTACCTCTTTCATCTTAGGATTTAATCTCCGTTGATGATTGATACGTCTCAAACGTATCTATAATTTTTGATGGTTTCATGTTGTTATCTTGTCATCTTTGGATGTTTTATGTACCTTTTATATCTTTTTTTGGGACTAACTTATTAATTCAGTGCCAAGTGCCGGTTCCTGTTTTTTCTGTGTTTTTGGCTCTTTTCAGATCTGATTTTGGAACGGAGTCCAAACGGAATAAAATCCCCGAAATGATTTTTTTCCCGAACGGAAGAAGATCAGGGGGCGTGTGGGCCAAGCCGGGAGGGCTACAGGGAGCCCACAAGCCCCCACTCCGCCACCAAGGGGAGGCGGCGGTGGGCAGGCTTGTGGCCTCCCTGGCGCCCCCCTGACCTAGATCTTGCGCCTATATATTCCATAAAAAACAGAAAAAAATCAGGGGAGCCTCGAAAATACTTTTCCGCCGCCGCAAGCTTCCGTTTCCGCGAGATCTCATCTGGAGACCCTTCCCGGCGCCCTGTCGGAGGGGACTTTGGAGTTGGAGGGCTTCTACATCATCATCATCGCCCCTCCAATGACTCGTGAGTAGTTCACTTCAGACCTACGGGTCCGTAGTTAGTAGCTAGATGGCTTCTTCTCTCTCTTGGATCTTCAATACAAAGTGCTCCATGATCTTCATGGAGATCTATCCGATGTAATCTTCTTTGGCGGTGTGTTTGTCGAGATCCGATGAATTGTGGATTTGTGATCAGATTATCTATGATATATATTTGAGTCTTTGCTGATTTTTTATATGCATGATTTGATATCCTTGTAAGTCTCTCCGAGTCTTGGGTTTTGTTTGGCCAACTAGATCTATGATTCTTGCAATGGGAGAAGTGCTTGGTTTTGGGTTCTTACCATGTGGTGACCTTTCCGAGTGACAGTAGGGGCAGCAAGGCACACATTGAGTAGTTGCCATCAAGGGTAACAAGGCGGGCTCTGTCGTTGATATGAGATTGTCCATCTACATCATGTCATCTTGCTTAAGGCGTTACTCTGTTATTTTGGACTTAATACACTAGATGCATGCTGGATAGCGGTCGACGTGTGGAGTAATAGTAGTAGATGCAGAAAGTATCGGTCTACTTGTTTTGGACATGATGCCTATAGATATAATCATTGTTATAGATATTGTCACGACTTTGCGCGGTTCTATCAATTGCTCGACAGTAATTTGTTCACCCACCGTCTACTTGCTTTCATGAGAGAAGCCACTAGTAAAGACTACGGCCCCCGGGTCTATTCACATCTATCGTTTACACCTCCGCTTTTACTTTGCTTTGTTACTTTGTTGCTTTCAGTTCTCACTTTGCGAACAATCTATAAGGGATTGACAACCCCTTCATAGCGTTGGGAGCAGGTTCTTTGTGTTTGTGCACGCACTTGTGATACTCCTTCACTGGATCGATACCTTGGTTCTCAAAACCGAGGGAAATACTTACCACCGCTGCGCTACATCACCCTTTCCGCTTTGAGGGAACACCAACGCAAGGCTCCAAGGCCACGGGGAAATCCTTTGCATATTTGCCTAGGAAGTCCCTAAAGGTGTAGCCGTAGCAGAAGGATTCCTGGTGCCGTTGCTGCGGAGAATCAAGACAAGAACAGTCTCCCGTCAGCACGTGTTTCTGGCGCCGTTGGAAGGTCTTTTGTTGTAGTAGCAATGATCAACAACTGGCTTGGAATGCGGATCAATTTTAATCTTGTGCTGGCATAGAGTGGGACTAATGCCCTTAAGATCATCAAGAGTATATCCAATAGCAGCACGGTGCTTCCTCAGAGTTTTTAGTAACTTCTTTTCTTCATGCTCTGAGAGGCTAGCACTAATAATAACATGATATATCTATTTTTCATCAAGATAAGCATACTTAAGAGTATCAGGCAACTGTTTAAGCTCGAACATAGGATCACCTTTTAGTGGGGGTGGATCCCCAAGCAGTTCAACACGCAAATTATTCTTAAGGATAGGATATTGTTCAAAGATAACTCTATCTATCTCATCCCTTTTATCCATATGCATATCATTTTCATGCTCAAGCAAGTATTGCTCTAAGGGATTAGTAGGAGGCACGACAATAGAAGCTAAGGCAATAGTTTCATCCTTACTAGGCAACTCTTTTTCATGAGGTTGTCTACCAAACTTGGAGAAATTGAACTCATGTGACACACCTTCAAAGCCAACAGTGACAGTTTGCTTCTCACAGTCAATATGAGCATTGACAGTATTGAGAAAAGGTCTGCCAAATATGATGGGACAAAAGCTATCTTGTGTGGTAGCAAGAACGAGGAAATCAACAGGATACTTCGTTTTACCACACAAGACTTCAACATCCCTAACAATTCGCACAGGGCATATAGTATCTCTATTGGCAAGCTGAATAGTGACATCAACGGGTTCTATCTCGACAGGTGCAATCTCGTCTTTAATTTCATCATATAAGGATTGAGGTATTGCACTAACACTAGCACCCACGTCACATAAACCATGGTAGCAATGATCTCCTATCTTAACAGAAACAACAGGCGTGCCAACAACAGGCCTATGTTTGTCTCTAGCGTGAGGTTTAGCAATTCTAGCAGCATCTTCACACAAGTGAATATTATGTCCCTCAACATCATCGGACAAGAGATCTTTGATAATAGCAATGTTAGGTTCAACTCTAATTTGCTCCGGGGGTGTAGGTGTTCTAATGTAGCCTCTACGTATCACAGTTGAAGCTTTAGAATGATCCTTTATCCTAACAGGGAAAGGTGGTTTCTCAATGTAAGCACTGGGAACAACAGGATCATTATAGGCAATGACTTTCTCTTAAACTGGATTGGGTTTAACTACATTGACTTCTAAGGGAGGATGATATTTAAACCACTTCTCTTTGGGGAGATCAATATGAGCAGCAAACCATTCACACAATGAAGCTACTATCTGAGAGTCAAGTCCATACTTAGCGCTAAAATCACAAAAAGTATTTGTTTCGACAAAGGATTTAACGCAATCAAACTTGAAATTCATACCTGACTCCTTACCTTCATCAAGCTCCCAATCTTCAGAGTTGAGTTTAATTCTCTCCAATAAATTCCATTTGAAGTCAATATCTCTCTTCATAAAAGAATCGGAACAAGAAGTGTCAAGCATGGTGCGATCATCATGAGAAAGCCGAGCATAGAAGTTCTGAATGATAATTTCTCTCGAGAGCTCATGGTTGGGGCATGAATATAACATTGATTTAAGCCTCCCCCAAGCTTGAGCGATGCTTTCTCTGTCACGAGGCCAAAAGTTATAAATATAATTCCGATCACGATGTACTAAATGCATAGTATAAAACTTTTGATGAAATTCCAATTTCAACCGATTGTAGTTCCATGATACAGTATCATCACATAGCCTATACCATGTCAACGCCTTATCCCTCAAAGATAAGGGAAAGACCTTCTTCTTGACCTCATCCTCGGGCAAACCTGCAAGCTTAAATAAACCACAAACTTCATCTACATAGATTAGATGCAAGTCTGGATGTGATGTTCCATCTCATGTAAAAGGATTAGCCAGTAGTTTCTCAAGCATACCCGAAGGAAATTCATAGCAAATATTTTCAGTAGGTGCAGCAGGTTGATGAGCAACTCTTTGCGCTTCCGTTCGATGTGAAGATACCCCGAACAAGCCCATCAAAGGATTAGTTTCCATAGTGACAAGTGACAATAAATTTCAGCACACTATATAAATATTTCCTTACCAATTTCCACTTACCAAAGGTGCTTCACTCCCCGGCAACGGCGCTAGAAAAGATTCTTGATGACCCACAAGTATAGGGGATCTATCTTAGTCCTTTCGATAAGTAAGAGTGTCGAACCCAACGAGGAGCACAAGGATGTGACAAGTGGTTTTCAGCAAGGTAATATCTACAAGCACTGAAATTATCGGTAACAGATAATTGTGTGATAAGATGATTCGTAGCAAGTAGCAAGTAACAAAAGTAACAACGGTGCAGCAAAGTGGCCCAATCCCTTTTGTAGCAAGGGACAAGCCTGGACAAAGTCTTATAGGAGGTAAAACGCTCCCGAGTACACATGGGAAATTCTGTCAAGCTAGTTTTCATCAAGTTCATATGATTCACGTTCGTTACTTTGATAGTTTGATATGTGGGTGGACTGGCGCTTGGGTACTGCCCTTACTTGGACAAGCATCCCACTTATGATTAACCCCTCTCGCAAGCATCCGCAACTACGAAAGAAGAATTAAGACAAAGTCTAACCATAACATTAAACTAGTGGATCCAAATCAGCCCCTTACGAAGCAACACATAAACTAGGGTTTAAGCTTTTGTCACTCTAGCAACCCACCATCTACTTACTACTCCCTCCGTAAACTAATATAAGAGCATTTAGAACACTACTTTAGTAATCTAAATGCTCTTATATTAGTTTACAGAGGGAGTACTTCCCAATGCCTTCCTCTAGGACCATATAATGGGGAAGTGTTATGTAGTCGACGTTCACATAACACCACTAGAGGAAAAAAACATACACCACATCAAAATATCGAACGAATACTAAATTCACATGACTACTTATAGCAAGACTTATCCCATGTCCTCAGGAACAAAAGTAACTACTCACAAAGCATAATCATATTCATGACCAGAGAGGTAACGAGTAGCATCAAAGATCCGGACATATAATCTTCCACCAAGTAATCCAACTAGCATCAACTACAAAGAGTAATTAACACTACTAGCAACCTTACAAGTACCAATCGGAGCCGTGAGATAGAGACTGGTTACAAGAGATGAAATAGGGTTTGGAGATGAGATGGTGTTGATGAAGATGTTGATGGTGATGAGTCCCCTCCGATGAGAGGAGTGTTGGTGATGACGATGGCGACAATTTCCCCCTCCGGGAGGGAAGTTTCCGCGGCAGGATCGTCCTGCCGGAGCTCTAGATTGGTTCTGCTCAAGTTCCGCCTCGTGGCGGCAGCGAATCCTCCGAAAAGCCTCTCCTTGATTTTTTCCAGACCGAAACCATTCTTGTAGCAAAAGAAGGGGGCCAGCAGGGAGCTCACAAGCCCCCTAGGCGCTGCCAGGGGGGCCGCGCCTAGCACGCTTGTGGCCTCCTGCCGGCGCCCCTCTCGCACTTTTTCGGCCCAGTATTTTTTATAAATCCCAAAAAAATCCACGTTGATTTTCACGACTTTTGGAGTTGCGCAGAACCCATTTTCAACATTACCTTTTCGAGAAAGTCCCATTCAATACGATCATAATATTTGTTCATATCTAACTTCACAACACAGTAACCGTTAGACCTATGGGTCCTTTTCTTCATTGCATGAAAACAATCATAAGCAACTAGGACATTATCCATGATAAGTCTACCAGGCACAAAGGCACTTTGAGTTGGTGAAATAATCACCGGATTTTTTTTCTTAAGGCTATTCGCAAGCATTTAGATGTAATATTATAGACAACATTGCATAATAATATAGACCTATACTGTGTTATTACATCTGGGTTCTCAACTTTGGGTATCAGAACCACATTTGTTGAGTTCCATCCACCCGATATCTTCCTCTTATTCATAGCATCAAGAACCTCATTTGTGAGCTCATCACCCACTATGTGCCACAACCGTTTGAAGAAGATTGCGTGAAGTTCATCGGACCCCGGTGCCTTGAAGTCCCCGATCTAAAATAGAGCCTTACGAATATCTTCTCTAGTAAATTCATAGGTTAACAAAACATTCATACGACTTGAGATAGAGGGTTTAATGCAATTTAGAACACTCGGGTCTATAGCTGTGATAGCCTGGCTTATTAGGGATGATAGACTACTCATATCAATAAGGAAATCCTTCTTTCCGGAAGCCCATTCGAACAGAACTCCCAGGTTAAGCGTGCTCGGCTTGGAGTAGTTCTAGGATGGGTGACCGACCGGGAAGTTGATCCCGGGTGCGCATGAGTGAGGACAAAGTGCACAGAAAAGACTAGTATTGATATGTGGGGCCAGTCTAGATCCCGCTAGGAGTAACGACCGTTGGCGGGTGTTTTTGAGGCGTTACAAGTTTGGTATCAGAGCCGACCCTCGCGGTTACACGGATGTTTGCGGACAGGTGTGCGGTCATGTTGTTCATGACGTTTGTGACCCGTCATGGCACATGGCATGGTACATGTACTGGACTGGATGCACAGATGTTTGTACCAAGAGGGAACGCTCCTGTGACCCGACGAGGACGTCGGTTCCTCTGAGTGGTGGTGTATGTGATAGCCTGGCTTATTGGTGATGATAGACTACTCATATCAATAAGGAATTCCTTCTTTTCTGGAAGCCCATTCGAACAGAACTCCCAGGTTAAGCGTGCTTGGCTTGCAGTAGTTCTAGGATGGGTGACCGACCAGAAAATTGATATGTGGGGCCAGTCTCGATCCCGCTAGGAGTAACGACCGTCGGCGGGTGTTTTCGAGGCGTTACAAGTTTGGTATCAGAGCCGACCCTCGCGGTTACACGGATGTTTGCGGACAGGTGTGCGGTCATGTTGTTCATGACGTTTGTGACCCGTCATGGCACATGGCATGGTACATGTACTGGACTGGATGCACAGATGTTTGTACCAAGAGGGAACGCTCCTGTGACCCGACGAGGACGTCGGTTCCTCTGAGTGGTGGTGTATGTGATAGCCTGGCTTATTGGTGATGATAGACTACTCATATCAATAAGGAATTCCTTCTTTTCTGGAAGCCCATTCGAGCAGAACTCCCAGGTTAAGCGTGCTCGGCTTGCAGTAGTTCTAGGATGGGTGACCGACCAGAAAGTTGATCCCGGGTGCGCATGAGTGAGGACAAAGTGCGCAGAAAAGACTAGTATTGATATGTGGGGCCAGTCTACTTCATTCTCACCTCCTCCATGAGGGGTGTTTTCATGAGATCATCCATCTCCTTTTGAGCCTTCCAAAGCCTTCTCTGTGGTTCATTTAGTACACTTCGACCTCTCTTGTGTAAATCTTTGTGTACCAAACTAAACTTCTTTCAGGAAGTTGGGCATAGACCGTGTTGTCTTCGCGATTTCCTCCATAGTACCCTCTGAAAGCCATCATGCTTCAAAGCTTTTTGCTCGTGTGGGTTCGTTCTCAACAACGCCCGCAAGATATTAAGTATCAAGGCATATTGGTCTATGATCCGATTTTCCCGTCTCAAGATTACTTAGACCAACAAAGGGGTGCAACAACATCCAATCTGCGTTTGAAACAACATGGTCTAGCCTTTCTCTAAGACCTCCTCTGAACCACGTAAAGTTGTCCCCAGTGTATCCAATATCTTCTAAGGAACAGTCTGGGAGAGCGTCTTCAAATAGTTGCAATCTGGAGTGATGACGGGGGGGGGGGGGGGGGCACCACCATCCTTTTAATGAGAGAAAAGCATCTCACTAAAGTCTCATATAACGAACCATGGTAAATTAGTCTGGGCATGCAAGTCCCTCAACACGCAGTACATACGTTCTTTGTTTTCCCAGCTAGGTTCACAATATATTCATGTGAGTCTCCACATCTCACCATTTGCCTCCCCCACCAACACACTGATGAAATCTATAGTGGTAGTCCGAGAGTAGATCCTAACCTCCTTCCATACCATGAGCAATCCATCCTTTCTCCCATCCACGCTAGGAGCAATTAGCATATGATCCATGCATAGTTTTTTCATCAGAACTTGTGCCCTTTCATCATCCAAATGTGTCTCGGACAAAAAGAACGCATCCAGTTCATGCTGCCTCTAGAAGTCCAGAAGCGAGCGAACTGTCGGGGCTCCAATGAGTCCCCGATAGTTCCAATTAATAAGCTTCATTGCTCCGGGCGACCCACCACCAGGGTAGCCGATATCATGCTGACATCCACATTTGAACTCCCACCCCCCAGCTCTGTAGCAGTCCTATGTCTTTTAAGATCTTGAATTTTCTGTGGTGTACTCATTGTGCTTTTATCTAATCTATGCCTGCTGCCCTTCTAGTCGTAGTACACGGTCATCAACAATTCTAGGGGTTGATGTCTCGGGGTCGACAACTCTGTAGCTATACCACCTGCACCCCCAAGTTGTTTTCTAGCATGAGGAACCATATGTCCTTGGCCAGGGCCAAGTTCAACATCACTCTTTTCTGCATTATTCAGATCACTAGGAACAAAATCACGACCTTTGCCAAAGCCCGATCCTCTACCACCAAATAGCCTCCCTTGTCCTCTGCCACGGTCTACCTGGCTAGTAAATTCCATCCTATCAAAGTTAACCAGCAACCAGTCTCCCCAATCGTATGTTTCTAGGGGTGTAGCCTATCCCCACATTCAGGCATGACGCGACCAATTAGTCCGCACAAGTAGCATAAATCGGGTAGTTTTTCACACTTCACCGGGTACTTTTTGCTCCCCTTTAGAGTAATTGGGACAAAACAAACGAGAGATAAATCCAACTTCACAAACAGTCGCGCCCAGAGGTACTTGGTGGTGACAATTCTGCCACCATTAACGACCACCTTCAAAGGAGCTTTTCCGACCTTTTTTGTGGGTTTTTCAGCAAGTTCTTTCTTCTTCGTTAAGTCTTCATGACCACCCATAAATCCTAGGCGAGAGAGCGATTCAGTTAAGTTTGTAGTCATGTAACCATCATACTCCTTGATTACAACAACATAATCCATGAATTTCCACGGTCCACCATTCATGACACAATTCCAATCACCAACACATATGAACCGAGCAAGAAACAATTTTTTGTCCACGATCTCAATGCATTGCGGAGGGATTTAGACCAACATGGCTGAAAGGTTTGGTTGCATGAACCCTAAAGATGCCTATCCATCAAACTCCAACCATGAGTTCATCAATCTCACCAGACAGATCTAACTCCTCCTCTTTTTTTCATGCAGATTCCATCCAACAAACTAATCCTCGAGGTTACTCCTTAGGGCATGATTGCTATCTGCATCATCAACAACACCATGTGCATGGGCCGTGAGCGGCGACACATCATCCTTCCCTCTTTCGACTCCACTCACCATGCCGGATGCGTTCTCCATCACCGGCGATGTCATGGTTTCTTCCGTCATGCAAACCCTCCAATGGACAGAGGGAAGCGGGTGCCCTAATAATAGATCCAGGCGGTAGGTTTGAAACTCTAGCGTCGTCATCACAAAAAATGCTGAAACTCTAGCGTAACTGCTAGAGGAAATAATGGAACCCTGTCACCCGCAAAAAAAGAAGAAATAACGAAACCCTTGAGTTGGGTTGGGTTTGCCTCATCAATCAAAAAATAAATCTTTACCTACTAATAAAGCAATTAGTGCTTCTGTCGTTCGTCATTAACATTGCCCTAAAGTTGATGAAAATTACCCACCAATGCCATTAATAAGTGGAAAACGATTCGGTTTTTTCCTTAAATCGTCGCCGCTAGCTTCTGGTTCATCAACCTTTATGCCATTAGACTACACAAGGGCACTAGCCAGCCTGTTGGCAACGCCGTATCTATCCTGTCCGGGAGACTTGGGTTCGATCCAAAATTACGAAAAAAATTCCGTTCCGTCCTTTTGCTAGTAAAAGAAAAGCTATATGTTGAGTTGGGGGTTTCGTTAATTTCGGGTAGGAAACGCTGTCCTGTGGACCGTAGAGTGTCGGTAGCAGAGTTTGGAAGGTAAGGTAAAACCCCAAACAGAAAAGGGACGCAAAGAAATGACGCGGAAAATTCCGCAGGGCCAAACCAAACGAACCGAGACGCGCAACGCCCACACTGCGCTCCCTTCCTTCCCTTCTCTGATCTGCGCTCGTCTTCCTCCTCACACCACTTCCTCCCAATCCCCCCCGCGCTTCCTGCCGGCCTGATTCGAACCCTAGCGCCCGCCATTTGATGCGGCGGCGCCCGCCATGTCGTCCTGGGGCCTGGGCTGGAAGCGCAGCTCCGAGATCTTCCACCTCACCCTCGACTACGGCGACTTCGCCGACGAGCCCGATCAGGACCCCTCCTCGCCCCCGGCCCCGCCCCCGCAGTCCCCCACCGCCGCGTCGCCCACCGCCTCCTCCTCGCCTGTCGCCACCATGAACGGCGACCTCGGCTTCCGCATCGAGCTCGACTGGTCCACCAGCGACGACGAGGACCAGGTCGCGCTGCGCCTCCAGTCCCAGCTCATGGTCGCGCTGCCCCCGCCCCACGACGTCGTCTGCGTCGATCTCAAGCCCGCCGACGACGGGGACGAGGTGGGGGTGGAGATGCGGGTCGTCAGGAGACGGGAGGCGCTGCGCTCCGTGCGGGTCGCGCGGGCGATGGGGTCCACGCAGAGCACCGGCGACGGCGCCGTTGTCCTCGCACGGCTCATCAGATCCAACCTCGCGCCTGCACCGGCTGCTGATGGAGCCGTCGCCGCAGGGGTGCCCGTGCTCGCCGACCACTGGCGCTCCGTCGCGGTGCTCAGCCTCTGCAACTGCGGCCTCATGGTCAGTCCATCGTCCATTCATTCATCTCCCACTCCCACACATTCGAATTCCTTGTCGTTTTCCATGCGCGCACGATTAATGTAGATACGGGAAGTGCCATCATGGATTCATGGGTTTGGGATTTGTGTACAAGCTCACCTTGGCGCCGTGTTTGGATGCTTGCTCTGCACTGGTCTGCTTTTGGTTGTAGAGATTATGATCAGGTTTAACCTCGGGCACCGGGTGTATAGCTTGGCGCCATGTTACTGTGCTTTGTGGTGGACACATGCAGCATGGTGACGGCGTGTGAACATTTCTTGGTCATATGCGGCTGTTAGCTTTTACTGGAAAAAACCCTGCTGTTCTTGTGCTTTTCCAGTGTGAAATTCAGCACCCGGTGTTGTGTAATGACTGGTGGTATGGAATCATGTTTGATCTAGCTGTCTGTGTGATGCTTAATGCTGATCGTTTTGTAGGAAGATGCCTGTTCTGTGCATTCAGAATTGAACAATCAAACCTAACATTTGCAGTAGGATAGCTTCTGGACTTTTTTGTCTAATGAGTGAAATCTTATAGTTAACGTGCCAATTATGTTACTAATCCTGAGCTTACGTCCCCTTAGGGCCTTTAATGCGTTATTAACAGTTTCACTAGTGTTGTCGACTGAGACTTATTACGTGCTTCTCAATTTTGAAATACTATTTGTTATATTTTTGCTGGCTGTATTTGTGGCTATGAAACTTGGGACTGATTGGCGTCCAAAGGCAACTCTAACCATGAAATGCTATGCAAAAACTTGGCAGGTGCTTCCGGTTGAACTAACTCGCCTTTCGTTTCTTGAGAAGCTATATATTGACAACAATAAATTGTCAGTTTTGCCACCTGAAGTTGGAGACTTGAAGAACTTGAAAGTGCTTACAGTTGACAACAACATGCTAGTTTCTGTCCCTGGTTAGTGAGCACACCTTCAATTCATTAATATCTCTAAAATTAGTGTTTACAGCTTTGTAGTACCTCAAGACTTATTGTCATTGAAGGTTATGCATATCAACTGTCCTTGCAATGATCTAAGCTTTCTCCCCTCCTTTACCAAGCAGTAGAACTGCGGCAATGTGTTTTGCTGGAGGAATTATCACTAGAACACAACAAGCTTGTCCGCCCATTATTGGATTTCAGGTTATTAAATATTATTTATAGAGGTTTTTTTCCTGTAGCTTTTATTAATTTGTGCTATTTTCCTCACAATTCATTCTCGATTTCCCGCAGGTCAGTGCCTAAGCTCCGCGTATTGCGCTTGTTCGGAAATCCCCTAGAGTTTCTTCCAGAAATTTTGCCTTTGCATAACCTTAGGCATCTCACACTTGCAAATATTAGAATTGATGCACTTGAAAGTCTTAAGTCTGTCACTGTGGAAATAGAGGTACATAAACTATCTTGGAATTCTATCATTCTGCTAGCTAGGTCATCTCATTACTTGCAACTTTTTTATTGACAAGTTTGCCTTTGGGTTTTGTTTCCAGACTGAGAACTATTCCTACTTCATTGCGGCCAGGCACAAACTTAGTGCCTTCTTTTCGCTTGTTTTCCGGTTCTCTTCCTGTCACCACCCTTTGCTGGCCTCTGCGTTGGCCAAAATAATGGAAGATCGTAGCAATCAAGTTGCCATTAGCAAAGAAGAAAATGCTGTCAGGCAGCTTATCAGCATGATAAGCAGTGATAACCGTCACGTGGTACCTACTCAACCCTGAACATCCATATATTTGCCGAATTTTGTGAAAATAGTTGTATATTTCAAGCATACCACATTTATTTATTATTTCAATAATTATCAATCACTTTTTCAGGTTGAGCAAGCATGCCTTGCTCTTTCGTCACTAGCATCAGATATTTCATCAGCAATGCAGCTGATTAAGTGTGATATTATGAAGCCTATAGAAGCTGTACTAAAATCATTTGATGATGAAGAATTAATATCAGTATTGCAAGTTGTGGTCACGTTAACTTTTGTTTCTGATCATGTTGCTCAAAAGATGTTGAGAAAAGATGTGCTCAAGTCACTGAAAGCACTTTGTGCACACAAGAACTCTGAGGCAAGATGATCTGGATTTAGACTCTGGTTGATGGTTGATATGTTGTTTGGGTAACCACTGGGGGCTCACCGTTATTTGCTTCCTTTTGTTAGGTGCAACGCTTATCTCTATTTGCAGTTGGCAATTTGGCTTTCTGCTTGGAGACTCGTCGCACCCTCATTCACTCTGAGAGCTTACGTGACCTCTTAATTCGCTCTACTTTTTCACAAGAGAAGCGTGTCAGCAAGGCAGCTGCTCGTGCCCTCGCAATTCTAGGTATATTTTTTTGGGTTCTGATTGATTTGTTTTTTTTGTGATCAGTCAGTAACCATAACATGTGTTGATGTGTTTGTTGATCTCTTTAGGGGAGAACGAGAACTTGCGTCGGGCAATAAGAGGGAGGCCAGTTGCAAAGAAGGGTCTGCGCATTCTTTCGATGGATGGTGGTGGCATGAAGGGCCTTGCAACTGTCCAAATGCTAAAACAAATAGAGCAAGGAACTGGGAAGCGCATACATGAAATGTTTGACCTCATATGTGGTACATCAACAGGTGGCATGCTTGCAATGGCTCTTGGAATCAAGCAGATGAGTTTGGATCAGTGTGAAGAGATATATACAAAACTTGGTGAATGTTTTTTGGTTCTTCGTGTTTCATTACTTCTTAAATTATATTAATACCAATGTGCTGTCAATTAAACTGCTGTTTTTTTAGGTAAACTTGTATTTGCGGAACCTGTCCCTAAGGATGAATCTGCTACATGGAAGGAGAAACTTGATCAACTTTTCAAAAGTTCATCACAGAGTTTTAGAGTGGTTGTTCATGGGTCGAAGGTATAAATGAACAATTGAACTTCTTTGTGGCGTTTCATGTTCTGCATTGTGGTGAGGTAGTGACTAAGAGATTTTAATTACAGCACAGTGCAGATCAATTCGAGAGGTTACTAAAGGAAATGTGTGCTGATGATGAGGGTGACCTTCTAATAGAGTCTTCTGTGAAAGGCATTCCAAAGGTTTTTGCTGTATCAACTTTAGTCAGCGCCATGCCTGCCCAACCATATATATTTCGGAACTATCAGGTTCATTTTATCCCCCATTGTTTGTTTACTGTTTTCAATTCCAACTGTAGTTTCTACAGCTGTATGCTGGGACTATTTAGTTATCAAAATTGAAATTAGAAAGAAATATACAAAATACCACTCCCTCCGTCCCATAATGTAAGATGTTTTGTGACACTAGTGTAGTGTCAAAAAACGCCTTACATTATGGGACGGAGGGAGTATTTTAGTAGTATCACTTTAGCTATCAGCGTCCTCATGCTTCCATTCTCTGTTTTCTCTTTTTATGTTTTTTGTCATATGATAATCTGATAATGCATTCCAGTATCCACCCGGCACTCTGGAGGTATCACCAGGAATGGCAGAAAGTCCATCTACTGGTGCAGTTGGAACGGTTGTTTCTGGTGCACCAGTTGGGATTAAACGTGGAGCTTTTATGGGGAGCTGCAAGCATCACGTATGGGAAGCCATAAGAGCATCATCTGCAGCTCCATATTATCTGGATGATTTTTCTGATGGTAAACATTCCTAAACTCGCTATTGGATTTTAATTTGTGCAAGAATTAGTATGTCTCTGTTGTCTTGGAGCTTGTACCTCTATACTCATTTTTCTTGTTTACTGTTTTCTTCCTCTTTTTTTTTCTTATCAGATGTAAATCGCTGGCAAGATGGAGCTATTGTAGCAAACAATCCCACGATCTTTGCAATAAGAGAAGCACAACTTTTGTGGCCTGATACGAGAATAGATTGCCTAGTTTCAATTGGGTGTGGCTCAGTTCCAACTAAGGTAATATGCGTCATAGTTCTTGAATTTGCTGCTTAAACAACTTCATCATTAAACTATTCAATGTTGTACGATATGTATCCATGCACAACCAGTTCTTTACTAGATTGGTACTTCCCTTTTTCTTGTGGGAAATTACTTCTCCTATTCTACAAATATTAGAATATCATGCAACAGAGCACTAGGCTTGTAAATTTTATGGTTAAGGTCTAATTATTTTCAGTCATTGCAGGATATTCCATTAAGTGACATTATAAGAAAATTATCGGTCTAACCTGCACTATATTTAGTGGTCACAGATCTGATATCTCCCTCTTTCAGAAATAACAAATCCAGGCATAAATATACTATGAGAAAACACCCAAGTTATCCAAGAGGAATATTGATTGCTTGTAAATTTACTATGCTTAGATTCCATTGAACTTTGATGTGAGATATATACCTTTGGCACACTGTTCTCATAGAGTTCTGTTCCGTGTCTTCATCTAGAGCCGGAGAGGTGGATGGCGTTACTTGGACACCGGGCAAGTTTTAATAGAAAGTGCATGCTCAGTGGAGAGAGTGGAAGAAACGTTGGATACACTGATACCTATGCTTCCTGAGATGCAATATTTCCGCTTTAATCCAGGTAATGTAACTTCCAAGGAAGCTGTACGTTTGACCCATATCAACATCGCCATAAGTATTCTTTAGTAATTTTGGCACTTCAAAAGTACGATCTTGGATATTCAAATGAGTGAAAGATCTTGTTATGTTGTCAGTTGATGACCGGTGTGGTATGGAGCTAGATGAGACTGACCCGGCTGTCTGGCTTAAGTTGGAGGCTGCAACCGAAGAGTACATTCAGAAAAATTTACAGGTTTTTAAGAATGTTTGTGAGCTTTTAGTTCCAAGATATCAAGAGGAAGAGAAGTCTTCTGGAATTATCAAATCCCTGTCATTTTCAAGATTGAGTTCTTCAAAATCAGGTTTGTTTTGTCTACATTTTGGCACCTTCTGGTAACATTTAGTGGGATATGGGGTTGAAACATCTTATAATCATCTCTCAGGTTTAAGTGAAAGTAATCCTACCTTGGGATGGAGACGTGTGGTTCTACTTGTAGAGGCTTCATTTAGTCCTGATTTTGGAAAGAAGATAAATCATACTCGTTCGCTTGAAGCATTCTGTTCTCAGAATGGTATTAGGCTTACTTTAATGAATAGCACTTCCGGGTTTGGAAATCCAACTACTGCACTTCCAACTCCAATTACCTCTCCCTTGTTTACTGGGAGTTTTCCATCTAGTCCACTTCTGTATAGTCCAGAAGGCACGCAACGTATTGGTCGAATTGACCTAGTTCCGCCGCTTAGCCTGGATGGTCACCCACTTATGAAGTCATCACCACCAACATCACCAATAAAGTCATGGCAGCCATCTGGACATGTTCGGTCACTGTATGACAAGTTGCAAAATATGCCTCAGGTTGGTGTGATACACTTGGCTCTTCAAAATGATTCAACTGGTTCAATATTGAGGTATTGTTTGTATATTTTTGTTTAGTCAAACAATCATTTCTGTACCTGTAGTTCTGGTTATGTGATGCAAAAATTGCTATTGCAGCTGGCAGAATGACGTATTTGTAGTTGCTGAGCCAGGGGAACTTGCAGACAGGTTTCTGCAGTGTGTCAAAACAAGCTTGTCTACCATGCTGCATGGGTGTAAAAGAAAGGGTGCATATTCTGTTTCAAAGATTTCATGTTTGTCCGAGTTAGTTGCGGAATGGCCATCGTTTGAAATTGGTGGGATACATCACCGCTATATAGGGCGCCAAACACAAGTAGGAACTACCTTTTCCTTTTCTTTGTTTCCTAGACAGGTCAATAGTTGTGCTAAGTTTCCTTGTTGCAGGTGATGGAAGATAACCAAGAAATTGGTGCCTATATGTTCAGGAGGACAGTGCCTGCTTGTCACATGTCACCTGAAGATGTTCGCTGGATGGTAAGCTATTATGGATAGATTGCACTTCCTTTGAGCTAGCCTTCATATGTCCGTAGATATGAACTGTTATACAAAATGCTTACAGTGGAATGTAGTTAATAATGAAATCAAGGGCATCTCCAACTAAAATCTGTATACATTATTGCTAGTTGATTCCTAAAATCAACTAGGAATACGGGGTCAAACATGCATATTTTTCCATGAAGTGGTAAATGTACATCTGACTTGAAAGAGTTGTCATGAACCAAATGGTAGTGAAACATTGGTGGTTGGCAATGTTGTGGCAAAGAGGCACCATTCACGTATAAGATGGTGAAGGGGAATGGGTATATTCACACCAGCCAAATACGGGTGGATCTAGAGCGGAAATAACCCAGTGTCACAGTACGCATCACACGTATTTTTCACCTAAAGTAGGGGCATCACATACTACATATAGATAAAATATATCAAGGAATTATTTTTTGACCTGGTGTCCTGTGCACCCTGGTTATGAGTACACCCTGAAATATGGGTTGCGGGATAGATGTACTCGTTCAATAGCTGCCATATCCTAGCGTCTTTTTTCTGTTTGCCATGTTTTGTACAATGCATATCCAGAGTTCACGGCTCTCTTGATTAGTTATACCTTAAACTCCTATTTTTGGTTCAGGTTGGAGCATGGAGGGAGAGGATTATTGTGTGCAGTGGCAAGTATGGCCTTGTTCATGGCCTTGTCAAGGCATTCGTGGATTCTGGTGCCAAAGCAGTCATCTCGTCATCTGTCGAGCCTCCAGATTCCCAGGCAATTGCATACCATGGTATGGATGTCAGTGGAAGCCTCGAGAATGGGAAGTTTGTCATTGGGGATGATGAAGCTGATGAGTCGGAACCCGAACCTGTTAGCCCTATAAGTGACTGGGAAGACAGCGATGCTGAGAGAAACGGTGAAGGCAACAAGGATATTGATGAGGAGGAGTACTTGGCTCAATTTATCTGCCTCTTGTATGACAAGTTGTTCCGTGAGGGAGTCACAGTGGACACTGCTCTTCAACAAGCACTCCGCGCACATCCTAGGTTGAAGTACAGCTGCCATCTACCGAATGTTTCGTAGTTAGTGATATTCACAACCCATACAAAAATATGAAACTGATAATACTAGGAAAAAAATAAGGATCGTGTGGATTCATATGGGGTTATAGAATTCTTTTTACGAGGAAGGGGTTATAGAGTTTATACTCGTGTTCATTGTGCAGGCGGAGGTAAGTGAATGTTCCCCAATTGAATCTTTTGGCGAATGCCGTTGTAAAACTGTAGTAAATAGAGCATGTACTGATGGAGGCTATTAGAAAAGCAAATGAAGTAAAGGTTGAATACTTTGTACTGTGTAGTAGTGCTTCTGTTGAGATTCAAGTGCCTGCGGTGTCATTGTTGTAGTATTTCGGGTTTTAGTTTTTGTGATTTCTTCCTTCACAGGAAATCTGGCCAAAAAAAAAAAAATACTGTCTGATTTTCATTTTTTTTATATCTTGTGTATTTGGTTTAGCAGATTCAAGGTGCGTGTAGAAATTAGATCCGTGTGTAGGCGTTTTGTCGTAGAAGCTGGTTAGGAAGACCGGGTGAAAGAAAGAACTGTTGACCGGCACAGGTTAGGTCATGTTTGGAACGCCGTTTTCTCGAGCAATACGCCTGTAAATAATACATGTCTCCCTTCGTCGTTTTGGTTTCATGCAGGAATCAGTACTAGCCCTGTAATTTACACCTGTAATTTAAATACAGATGTAGATATATTTAAATACACCCCCATCCAAGCACGCCCTTAGTGTAAGCCATTGATGCCGGTTAAAATATACTTGAATGATTTCTTGATGTGCTTCACTTTTATATGAGGGCACATTTGACACTCTTTTCCATTTATGAGATTTCATTTGCAAAAAGGAGAAGTTGAAGTAAGTGAATATATGCACCTACAAATTAAAGCCGGTTACATAGTTGCATCGCATTAGCAAGCTGAACTGAAGCAAGGTTTTTTCTTTTCTTCCGAATAACATTATACAGTATATCAATTGCCTCAGTTGAAGGATGACGCAACGAAAGTCCTGTTCGTCAGGTTCAGCAACTACTCAAACTTTCCATGGAGATCAGCTCCTCCACAAAGCGAGGTCAGTCTTTGTACCGTGCCGACCCGAGCAGTTGGTGAATCTCCCAGCTAAGCTCACTCTACAAACCGCAGCAAAACGATAATCTACACCCCCAAACAGGAATCTCCGAGCATGAATGATATCATGCCTTTTTCGCAACGGCGAAGCCGGTGATGAACTCCCTGACCTCGCCACTGGCCCGGTCTAGCGCTGTCCTCCCGTCAGCGTCCTTGACGTCGTACTTGGCGCCGGCCTTGAGCAGCTCCTCGATCTTGGGCAAGTCGCCCTCGGAGGCGGCCAGGATCAGCAGGATGTCCACCGGGTGGATGCTCTGGTTCAGCAGCGCCTCCATCTTGTCGTAGGTGCCCTCCACCGCCAGCATCCCCATGTAGTTGAAGTACTGCCGGCCATTCTTGTCAGATGCCGAGCGCATGCAGCAATGGAGATTCAGAGGCGGCTCAGGGAACGGGTTCTCACCTGCTCGACGTCGTCCCGGTCGAAGTCGTCCCTCGCCTGGCTGCCGTAGATGCCGGCGCCCTCCGCGTCCTTGTTCCCGAACTTGAAGAACCCAACCCTGCCGCTCTCCCTCACCGGCGCCACCGTGCTCAACAGTGACGGCCGCAGCCACGCTGCGCCGCCGCCCAGCTGCGGTGTCCTCAGCCCTCCCTGAGCCGCCCGCGGCGACCTCCACCCCGACGACGAGGACGCCGTCTTGATCACGAGCTGGATGGTGCATGGGATGGAGGCCATGGCGCTTTGCTGCTTGTTGGAGTGCGAGCAGGTCTGGGAGCGAGAGGTGGATAGCAAGAGCAGAGATGTATGCAAGGGAAAGGATAAGTAGCACTCAACTGTTTGGAAAATACATGGATGAACTCAGGTGCATATAAAACTAATTTCAAAATTTCTTTAAAAATCTAAAAAAAAGACAGGTGTACATCTCCAAAATCTATGTGCGCGCACAAAGTTTCGTGTTCTTTTTTTGCCTGTGCATAAAAAACAAAAGAAGTGTTGTGCAACGCTATTTAGAAGCACTGTAATTTTTTGGCGAAGGCTAAACAAAAAGACATTTTTTTGACAAAATTTTGTGACGAGCACATATTTTGCAAACATGTACACGTTAAATTTTGTTTTGAAAATTTTGACATTTTAAAATGCACATTCAAAGCAGGTTCATATGTATCCAGGTTTATGCCTTCTCATGTGTGGTATACTTTGGTGCGAGTATACGGTGTGTGTGAAAACTAAAGATATATTGAAGATATTATGAAGGAAAATGTTTCAAGATATATTGGAGATATTATGAAGGAGAACATTTCTACCCGACGCGCCGGTCGAACCGTTATGCCAGACACACACGGGCTGCGGGATCCTTTTTCATCGCGCGTTTTCCTTGTCCCACCATCCCCGCTTTTTCCCTCTTCTACCTCGCATTCACCATGACCTCCCCCCCCGAACAATCATGGTCAGCTACCACTCCGACGCGCGCTCGCTCGTGCCCCTCCCGCCCCCTAGTAGCTACCACTCCGTCGTCATTGTTCCTTCAAGCCGGCGTGCCTTCCCTCTCGGATCTCGTCCGCCGGTCGTCATGGAGTCGCTGGCCTTTCCTTCCCGTTAGCATGGGGGAGATCCCCTTTCCTGTTTCTCCTCCGGCGAACAAGCTGCCGCCTCCCACGCCACCTTCTTAACAAACCCCCTGCTCTGCCGCATCGGATGCCACCGGTATTGGAGACGAAAAGCTATGACAGAGACGACGATGTTGTAACCGGCGACGAAAAAAGCTTCAACCGGCGATCGAAAATGCTACAACCGGCATTGTCAAAAGCTTCAACCAGAGACGACGGGAATCGAGGGCCACCCACCACGCAACCGCGGAAGCTGCAACCGGTGATGAAAAAGCTTCAACAGTCTAGAAAAAAAGCTTCAACCAGCGATATAAAAAGCTTCAACCGGCGACAACGAAACACAAAAAGCTGCAATCGTTGACACAAAAGCTTCAACCATATGTTTGAAAAGCTTCAACCACAGACCAGCGAGGAAAAAGCTACAACGGCGAGCCGTTGATGCACACGATGTTTTCTATGCACCAATGGCATTGCGGGGGATGCTGGAACTGGTGCCCCCGACATTGAAAAAGTTTCAACCAAAGTGAGAAAAGCTTCAACCGGAGTTTAAAAAAGCTTCAACCGAGGGGACAAGCCTGTGCACGCATGAGCGTCGATGGCGACAAGCGGCGAGCGACGGGAGGGAGAGAGCATGAGGGTGCTGCGACGAGCGGTGACGACGGGGGAGAGGATGGGGTGCTCATGCGACAGGAGGTCGGAGGCGCGCGGGGCGGTGCGCCGGCGTAGAGAGGACGAGATGCCAGATCTGACGGCTATTGGAGTTCAGATCGAACGACTGCTTCCCGACCGGCCGAAGCGTTCGCCCGATGCGTCGGCACAGAGCGGTGCCCTATTCTGAAAGTGCACGAGATATATTAGAGCGTTGCTATGTGTTTGTACTGTTGGATAACACACGTGAGAGCGACAAAACCGGCTTTAGAGCATCTATAACCTAATTTGTCAAATTCGACCCCTTAAACGTCCAGACGCGTTCACAAATAGTGCGGTCAAGTCTCAAATAATATATTTTACAATCAGATATCTCGAATTAGAAATATTAAATTCATACTATTACATGCAACTTAAAATAATATTTAAATGGAGCTTGTGTGCCTCCATCGTGTCCATGTCCGGCGACCGGCTGCATTTCCTGGAGTGTTGGTCCGGTCACCGGCGAGGTAGAGTAGGACATGGGACACTAGCCAGCTCACAGGAGTCGATCTCCAGGCGTCTTCCATGCCCTATTCTTCCTCGTTAGAGCCCGTAACCCAGACGATGATGATGGACGTGAGGTCGATGATGGTTTCCTTCTAGAAAGAGCCGATGTCCACCACAACGCGGTTGCGCCCCACACACTGGTTCATGATACGTCTCCAACGTATCTATAATTATTGATTGTTTTATCAATTGTAATTTTTTATATAATTTTATATTATTTTTGGGACCCACCTATTAACCCAGTGTTCAATGTTAGTTGTTGTTTTCTGCCCGTTTTCCGTTTTTTCAGAAAATCAAAACCAAGCGGAGTTCAAACATGACAAAACTTTTTGATGATTTTTTTGGACCAGAAGACACCCTAGAAGTTTTGGGAAAGGACCAGAAGACCTACACGGAGAGGACAAGACAACATGGCATGCACTGATGTCTTGTGGGCCCCTCGTGGCCCTGCCTGACCTAATTCCAACGCTATAAATTCCCATATATTATGAAACCCCGAGAGAGCACACTGAACCATTTTATCTGCCATCACAAGTCTCCGTTCTTTCGCGATCCCATCTTGATGTCTTCTTTGGTACTCTGCCGGAGGGGGAATCGACTACGAAGGCCATGTTCATCAACTTGTTGCCTCCATGATGATGTGAGTAGTCTACCATAGACCTACAGGTCCATAGTGATTAGCTAGATGGCATGTTCTCTCTCTTTGATCTTCAATACCATGTTTTTTCAGAGATCTGTTTGATGTAATCTTTTTGTGCGATGTGTTTGTTGGGACCTGATGAATTGTGAGTTTATGATTAGATTATTCATTGAAAGTAACTGAACCGAATCTTTTCCGAATCCATAATTGAATACTCTTTAAATTTTGTGATGTGTGATTTATATAGCTATGTAATGCTTTCCTATTTATGGGTTTTCTTTGCCTAAGTTGATCTATCGATCTTCAGTGGAAGTGGTACATAGTAGTCGGTTCAATCTTGCGGTGTCCTCACCCAATGAGAGACAGGGTAGCGAGGCACATATTGTATTTTTGCTACTAAGGATACAAAGGTGGGGTTTAATCATATTAAATTGTTTTTATTCTGTTTACATTATGTCATCTTGCTTAAAAGCGTTACTCTGTTCGTAAGGACTTAGTTACCATAGATGCATGCAGGAGTCGGTCGATTGGTGGAGTAATAGTAGTAGATGCATGCCTCTGGGGCTACAACTCCTCCACGTCGGAGAGCGACACCACTAGCACGAACGGTGACGACGACGATCCACCTGCCACAGACGTGTACATGGAGGAGATGTACCCCCGCGCCACCGATCGCAAGGGCAATGGACCGATCAAGAAGTCGTGAACTCCGACCGCCCACCTGGTTGTTCATATTTTAGTTGTTTTATTTACGTTTTAGGTTGAATTCGAACTATCTCGAACCTTTTTGATGAACTAATTGCATGCAAAATGTTTGAATTGCTTCCTTTTTGTTGGGGAACGTCGCATGGGAAACAAAATTTTTCCTACGCGCACGAAGACCTATATTGGTGATGTCCATCTACGAGAGGGGATGTTCGATCTACGTACCCTTGTAGACCGCACAGCAGAAGCGTTAGTGAACGCGGTTGATGTAGTGGAACGTCCTCACGTCCCTCGATCCGCCCCGCGAACCGTCCCGCGATCAGTCCCACGATCTAGTGCTGAACGGACGGCACCTCCGCGTTCAGCACACGTACAGCTCGATGATGATCTCGGCCTTCTTGATCCAGCAAGAGAGACGGAGAGGTAGATGAGTTCTCCGGCAGCGTGACGGCGCTCCGAAGGTTGGTGGTGATCTTATCTCAGCAGGGCTCCGCCCGAGCTCCGCAGAGACGCGATCTAGAGGAAAAACTGTGGAGGTATGTGGTCGGGCTGCCGTGGAAAAGTCGTCTCAAATCAGCCCTAAAACCTCCGTATATATAGGTGGGAGAGGGGGGGGGGACCTTGCCTTGGGGCTCAAGGAGCCCCAAGGGGGTCGGCCGAACCAAAGGGGGAAGGACTCCCCCCAAACCGAGTCCTACTTGGTTTGGTGGGTGGAGTCCTTCTTTCCTTTCCCACCTCCTCCTTTTTTTTTCTTCTTTTCTCTTTGATTTTTCTTCCAATGCGCATAGGGCCCTTTTGGGCTGTCCCACCAGCCCACTAAGGGCTGGTGCGCCACCGTAAAGGCCTATGGGCTTCCCCGGGGTGGGTTGCCCCCCCGGTGAACTCCCGGAACCCATTCGTCATTCCCGGTACATTCCCGGTAACTCCGAAAACCTTCCGGTAATCAAATGAGGTCATCCTATATATCAATCTTCGTTTCCGGACCATTCTGGAAACCCTCGTGACGTCTGTGATCTCATCCGGGACTCCGAACAACATTCGGTAACCAACCATATAACTCAAATACGCATAAAACAACGTCGAACCTTAAGTGTGCAGATCCTGCGGGTTCGAGAACTATGTAGACATGACCCGAGAGACTCCTCGGTCAATATCCAATAGCGGGACCTAGATGCCCATATTGGATCCTACATATTCTACGAAGATCTTATCGTTTGAACCTCAGTGCCAAGGATTCATATAATCCCGTATGTCATTCCCTTTGTCCTTCGGTATGTTACTTGCCTGAGATTCGATCGTCAGTATCCGCATACCTATTTCAATCTCGTTTACCGGCAAGTCTCTTTACTCGTTCTGTAATACAAGATCCCGCAACTTACACTAAGTCACATTGCTTGCAAGGCTTGTGTGTGATGTTGTATTGCCGAGTGGGCCCCGAGATACCTCTCCGTCACACGGAGTGACAAATCCCAGTCTCGATCCATACTAACTCAACTAACACCTTCGGAGATACCTGTAGAGCATCTTTATAGTCACCCAGTTACGTTGCGACGTTTGATACACACAAAGCATTCCTCCGATGTCAGTGAGTTATATGATCTCATGGTCATAGGAACAAATACTTGACACGCAGAAAACAGTAGCAACAAAATGACACGATCAACATGCTACGTCTATTAGTTTGGGTCTAGTACATCACATGATTCTCCTAATGATGTGATCCCTTTATCAAGTAACAACACTTGCCTATGGCCAGGAAACCTTGGCCATATTTGATCAACGAGCTAGTCAACTAGAGGCTTACTAGGGACAGTGTTTTGTCTATGTATCCACACAAGTATTGTGTTTCCAATCAATACAATTATAGCATGGAAAATAAACGATTATCATGAACAAAGAAATATAATAATAACTAATTTATTATTGCCTCTAGGGCATATTTCCAAGAGTCTCCCACTTGCACTAGAGTCAATAATCTAGTTCACATCACCATGTGATTTCAACGAATCCAACACCCATATAGTTCTGGGGTCTGATCACGTCTTGCTCGTGAGAGAGGTTTTAGTCAACGGTTCTGAAACTTTCAGACCCGTGTGTTCTTTACAAATCTTTATGTCATCTTATAGATGCTGCTACTATGTGCTATTCATAAATACTCCAAATATCTACTCTACTATATGAATCCGTTTCACTACTCATAGTTATTCGGATTAGTGTCAAAGCTTGCATCGACGTAACCTTTTACGACGAACTCTTTAACCACCTCCATAATCGAGAAAAATTCCTTAGTCTATTTAGTTACTAAGGATAACTTTGACCGCTGATCAGTGATTCAATCCTGGATCACTGTGTGTACCTCTTAATAGACTTGCTGCAAGGCACTCATCAGGTGCGGTACCCAGCATGGCATACTTCAGATTCTACGGCCAAGGCATAGAAGACGACCTTCGTCTATTCTCTTTATTCTGCCGGGGTCGGGTTTTGAGTCTTACTCAAATTCACACCTTACAACGCAACCAAGAACTCCTTCTTTGCTGATCTATTTTGAACTCCTTCAAAAACTTGTCAAGGCATGCATCTTGTTGAAACTTCCATTAAGCGCTTTCGATCTATCTCCATAGATCTTTGATGCTCAACGTTCAAGTAGCGCAATCCAGGTATTCCTTTGAAAACTCCTTTCAAACAACCTTGTATGCTTTACAGAAATTCTATATTACTTCTGATCCACAATATGTCAACCACATATACTTATTAGAAATTCTATAGTGCTCCCACTCACTTCTTTGGAAATACAAGTTTCTCATAAACCTTGTACAAACTCAAAATCTTTGATTATCTCATCAAAGTGTATATTCCAACTCCGAGATGCTTGCACCAGTCCATTGAAGGATCGCTGGAGCTTGCATACTTGCTAGTATCTTTAGGATCGACAAAACCTCCTGGTTGTATCACATACAATGTTTGCTCAAGGAAACCGTCGAGGAAACAATGTTTTGACATCCTATGTGCAATATTTCATAAATAATGCAACAACTACTAACATAATTCTAACAGACTTTTAGCATCGCTACGAGTGAGAAAGTCTCATCATAGTCAACTTGTTTGATCTTGTCAGAAACATCTTTGCGACAAGTCGAGCTTTTCTTAATAGTGACTTATCACCATCATCGTCTGTCTTCCTTTTAAAGATCCATCTTTACTCAATAGTCCTATGACCATGAAGTAGTCCTTCCAAAGTCTACACTTTGTTTTCATACATGGATCCTCTCTCGGATTTCATGGCCTCCAGCCATTTGTTGGAATCCGGGCCCACCACTGCTTTCTCCATAACTCGTAGGTTCACTGTTGCTCAACAACATGACCTCCAAGACAGGGTTACCGTACCACTCTGCAGTAGTACGCGACCTTGTCAACCTACGAGGTTTGTAGTAACTTGATCCGATGCTCGATGATCACCATCATCAGCTTCCACTTCAATTGGTGTAGGCGCCACAGGAACAACTTCCTGCACCCTGCTACACACTGGTTGAAGTGATGGTTTGATAACCTCATCAAGTTCTACCACCCTTCCACTCAATTCTTTCGAGAGAAACTTTTCCTCGAGAAAGGATCCGTTTCTAGACACAAACATTTTGCTTTCGGATCTGAGATAGGAGATGTACCCAACTGTTTTGGATATCCTATGAAGATGCATTTATCCGCTTTGGGTTTGAGCTTATCAGACTGAAACTTTTTCACATAAGTGTCGAAACCCCAAACTTTCAAGAAACGACAATTTAGATTTCTCTAAACCTTAGTCTATACTGTGTCATCTCAACGGAAATACGTGGTGCCCCCTTTAAAGTGAATGCGGTTGTCTCTAATGCTTAACCCATAAACGATAGTGGTAATTCGATAAGAGACATCATAGCATGCACCATACCAAATAGTGTGTGGCTATGACGCTCAGACACATCATCGCACTATGATGTTCTAGGTGGCATGAACTGTGAAACAATTTCCACATTGTCTTAACTGCGTACCAAAACTCGTAACTCAGATATTCATTTCTATGATCATATCGTAGACAGTTTATCCTCTTGTTACGACGAACTTCACTCCAAAACAGAATTGAACTTTTCAATATTTCAGACTTGTGATTCATTAAGCAAATACTCTAGTATCTACTCAAATCGTCATTGAAGTAAGAACATAATGATATCCACTGCGTGCCTCAACACCCATTGGACTGCATACATCAAAATGTATCACTTCCAACAAGTTACTATCTTATTTCATCTCAATGAAAACAAGGCCTTGCTCATGTGGTATGATTTGCATGTCACTAGTGATTCAAAATCAAGTGAGTATAAAGATCCATCAGCATGGAGCCTCTTCATGCAATTTATACCAACATGACTCAAGCGGCAGTGCCACAAGTAAGTGGTACTATCATCATTACCTCGTATCATGAACATGTGTAACACTACGATCGAGATTCAATAAACCATTGAAGGTGATTATTCAAGAAAATAGAGTAACAATTATTCTCTTTAAATGAATAATCGTATTGCAATAAACACGATCCAATCATGTTCATGCTTAACGCAAGCACCAAATAACAATTATTTAGGTTTAACACCAATCCCAATGGTAGAGGGAGCGTGCGACGTTTGATCATATCAACCTTGGAAACACTTCCAACATGTATCGTCACCTCGCCTTTAGCTAGTCTCCGTTTATGCCGTAGCTTTCATTTCGTGTTACTAATCACTTAGCAACCGAACCGGTATCCAATACCCTCATGCTACTAGGAGTACTAGTAAAGTACACATCAACATCATGTATATCAAATATACTTCTTTCGACTTTTTCCAGCCTTCTTATCTACCAAGTATCTAGAGTTGCTCCGCCTCAGTGACTGTTCCCCTCATTACAGAAGCACTTAGTCTCGTGTTTGGGTTTAATCTTGGGTCTCTTCATTAGTGCAGCAACTGTTTTGCCATTTCACGAAGTATCCCTTCTAGCCCTTGCCTTTCTTGAAACTTAGTGGTTTTACAAACCATCAACTATTGATGCTCCTTCTTGATTTCTACTTTCGCAGTGTCAAACATCGTGAATCGCTCAAGGATCATTGTATCTATCCTTGATATGTTATAGTTCATCACGAAGCTCTCACAGCTTGGTGGCAGTGACTTTGGAGAACCATCACTATCTCATCTGGAAGATTAACTCCCACTTGATTCAAGTGATTGTCGTACTCAGACAATCTGAGCACATGCTCAACGATTGAGCTTTTCTCCTTTACTTTGTGGACAAAGAATCTTGTCGGAGGTCTCGTACCTCTCAACAAGGGCACGAGCATGAAATCACAATTTCATCTCTTTAGAACATCACTTATGTTCCGTGACGTTCCAAAACGTCTTCGGTGCCTTGCTTCTAAGCCATTAAGTATTTTGCACTCAACTATCGTGTAGTCATCAGAAACGTGTATGTTGGATGTTCACAGCATCCACAAACGACGCTCGAGGTGCAGCACACCGAGTGGTGCATTAAGGACATAAGCCTTCTGCGCAGCAACGAGGACAATCCTCTTCAAAGTTTGCTACTATCAACTTTCAACTAAATTTTCTCTAGGAACATATAAAAACAGTAGAGCTATAGCGCAAGCTACATCGTAATTCGCAAAGACCATTAGACTATGTTCATGACAATTAGTTCAATTAATCATATTACTTAAGAACTGCCACTCAAAAAGTACATCTCTCTAGTCATTTGAGTGGTACATGATCCAAATCCACTATCTCAAGTCCGATCATCACGTGAGTCGAGAATAGTTTCAGTGGTAAGCATCTCTATGCTAATCATATCAACTATACGGTTCATGCTCGACCTTTCGGTCTCATGTGTTCCGAGGCCATGTCTGCACATGCTAGGCTCGTCAAGCTTAACCCGAGTGTTCTGCGTGTGCAACTGTTTTGCACCCGTTGTATGTGAACGTTGAGTCTATCACACCCGATCATCACGTGGTGTCTCGAAACGAAGAACTGTCGCAACGGTGCACAGTCGGGGAGAACACAATTTCGTCTTGAAATTTTAGTGAGAGATCACCTCATAATGCTACCGTCGTTCTAAGCAAGATAAGGTGCAAAAAGGATTAACATCACATGCAATTCATAAGTGACATGATATGGCCAGCATCATGCACTTCTTGATCTCCATCACCAAAGCACCGGCACGATCTTCTTGTCACCGGCGTCACACCACGATATCCATCATCATGATCTCCATCAACGTGTCGCCAACGGGGTTGTCGTGCTACTCATGCTATTACTACTAAAGCTACATCCTAGCAAAATAGTAAACGCATCCGCAAGCACAAACGTTAGTATAAAGACAACCCTATGGCTCCTGCCGGTTGCCGTACCATCGACGTGCAAGTTGATATTATGTATTACAACATGATCATCTCATACATCCAACATATCACATCACATCGTTGGCCATATCACATCACAAGCATACCCTGCAAAAACAAGTTAGACGTCCTCTAATTTTGTTGTTGCATGTTTTACGTGGTGACCATGGGTATCTAGTAGGATCACATCTTACTTACGCAAACACCACAACGGAGATATATGAGTTGCTATTTAACCTCATCCAAGGACCTCCTCGGTGAAATCAGATTCAACTAAAGTTGGAGAAACTGACACCCGCCAGTCATCTTTGAGCAACGGAGTTACTCGTAGCGATGAAACCAGTCTCTCGTAAGCGTACGAGTAATGTCGGTCCGAGCCGCTTCAATCCAACAATATCGCGGAACCAAGAAAAGACTAAGGAGGGCAGCAAAACGCACATCACCGCCCACAAAAACTTTTGTGTTCTACTCGAGAAGACATCTACGCAAGAACCTAGCTCATGATGCCACTGTTGGGGAACGTCGCATGGGAAACAAAATTTTCCTACGCGCACGAAGACCTATCATGGTGATGTCCATCTACGAGAGGGGATGTTCGATCTACGTACCCTTGTAGACCGCACAGCAGAAGCGTTAGTGAACGCGGTTGATGTAGTGGAACGTCCTCACGTCCCTCGATCCGCCCGCGAACCGTCCCGCGATCAGTCCCACGATCTAGTGCCGAACGGACGGCACCTCCGCGTTCAGCACACGTACAACTCGACGATGATCTCGGCCTTCTTGATCCAGCAAGAGAGACGGAGAGGTAGATGAGTTCTCCGACAGCGTGACGACGCTCCGGAGGTTGGTGGTGATCTTATCTCAGCAGGGCTCCGCCCGAGCTCCGCAGAGACACGATCTAGAGGAAAAACTGTGGAGGTATGTGGTCGGGCTGGCGTGGAAAAGTTGTCTCAAATCAGCCCTAAAACCTCCGTATATATAGGTGGGAGAGGGGGGACCTTGCCTTGGGGCTCAAGGAGCCCCAAGGGGGTCGGCCGAACCAAAGGGGGGAAGGACTCCCCCCCAAACCGAGTCCTACTTGGTTTGGTGGGTGGAGTCCTTCTTTCCTTTCCCACCTCCTCCTTTTTTTTTTCTTTTCTCTTTGATTTTTCTTCCAATGCACATAGGGCCCTTTTGGGCTGTCCCACCAGCCCACTAAGGGCTGGTGCGCCACCCTCAAGGCCTATGGGCTTCCTCGGGGTGGGTTGCCCCCCCGGTGAACTCCCGGAACCCATTCGTCATTCCCGGTACATTCCCGGTAACTCCAAAAACCTTCCGGTAATCAAATGAGGTCATCCTATATATCAATCTTTGTTTCCGGACCATTCCGGAAACCCTCGTGACGTCCGTGATCTCATCCGGGACTCCGAACAACATTCGGTAACCAACCATATAACTCAAATACGCATAAAACAACGTCGAACCTTAAGTGTGCAGACCCTGCGGGTTCGAGAACTATGTAGACATGACCCGAGAGACTCCTCGGTCAATATCCAATAGCGGGACCTAGATGCCCATATTGGATCCTACATATTCTATGAAGATCTTATCGTTTGAATCTCAGTGCCAAGGATTCATATAATCCCGTATGTCATTCCCTTTGTCCTTCGGTATGTTACTTGCCCGAGATTCGATCGTCAGTATCCGCATACCTATTTCAATCTCGTTTACCGGCAAGTCTCTTTACTCGTTCCGTAATACAAGATCCCGCAACTTACACTAAGTCAGATTGCTTGCAAGGCTTGTGTGTGATGTTGTATTGCCGAGTGGGCCCCGAGATACCTCTCCGTCACACGGAGTGACAAATCCCAGTCTCGATCCATACTAACTCAAGTAACACCTTCGTACCTGTAGAGCATCTTTATAGTCACCCAGTTACGTTGCGACGTTTGATACACACAAAGCATTCCTCCGATGTCAGTGAGTTATATGATCTCATGGTCATAGGAACAAATACTTGACACGCAGAAAACAGTAGCAACAAAATGACACGATCAACATGCTACGTCTATTAGTTTGGGTCTAGTACATCACATGATTCTCCTAATGATGTGATCCCGTTATCAAGTAACAACACTTGCCTATGGCCAGGAAACCTTGGCCATCTTTGATCAACGAGCTAGTCAACTAGAGTCTTACTAGGGACAGTGTTTTGTCTATGTATCCACACAAGTATTGTGTTTCCAATCAATACAATTATAGCATGGAAAATAAACGATTATCATGAACAAAGAAATATAATAATAACTAATTTATTATTGCCTCTAGGGCATATTTCCAACACTTTTTATGTTATCTCTATGATTTACATAGACTGTATGGGTTTGTATGAAACAAGATATGAGTATTTTGAGTTTGTGATCGAATTTGGGGTTTGTGAATGGGGATTTTTTTGTTTTTGCCACTCTAATTCTTGCCAATTTTTTTTGGAGATATGCCCTATAGGCAATCACGTGATGATTTTATTTCCTATGTATTCATGAGTATTTTGTATTGTCCTTGAACATCATCACTGATATGTATCAATAAGTATGTAACTTATTTGTGACACTATATATTGTATGGTGATTGTTCTAATAGTGCCTAGTTGTTAAGGTTATGCAGGCACATCTGCTTTACTAGTATACGATTTAATTGATGACTATGTTTCACAAGTCATGTGCATAGAGATGCTAAACTGGTAGTATGGACTCAGAGATTGAGTTCACCGAGTCGTACAGTCCAACTTTGAGACACACTAATATATTGTCATCTATTAGCCTCAAGTACAATGTATATGCCATGTCCTAGACCCGAGGTCCTTGCTTGTTCTCGGGATGAGGATCGGCTCACTTAGGGTCTATCAAACGCTACTCTATAACTTGATAGTTGGAAAGGCAGCTTTCAGATGAGTCATGAGGCATGCGGCGAGACATGATTGACCAAGATGGAATTTAACCCTCAGTAAGGAGAGATATTCTCTCGGCCCTCTCGAGTGATCAGATTCATAAAGCATGGCCAAGCGATACGGCTTAAGTGTTAAGCCGGTTCGGGAATTTGCATCACGGTTTTGAGAAGAGATGTCGAGCTACCACTAGGGTGACAAGTACCCGCCTTGAGCTCGACAACATATATCATGAGGTAAAAGGAATGTTGTATATGACACATTGTAGAGGTTTATCCAACGACTTTTCCCACACATGAGAGTTGACATGTTCTGCTGGGAGCCGCTACCCACTATCGACTTTTGCCGTGTCCATGTGTATGTGAACCTATAGGATTGCACACTTAAGGGATTGCAGCCCATTCAGATTGGATCCAAATGGAAAATGGGACTAGACTCATCGTGGGCCTCAAGTGTTGAGGCCACCTCGAAGGTCTATATAAAGGGGAGTGGGCGCACCTTTCTAGGCTGATCCCTTTTCTTCCCTCGACCGCTAATGCCACTCCCCATGCCACCATGCCATGCGATCAGACCTAGCAGTCTGCCGCCCGCCGGTGCCCCGTATGTGTCAATACCTTGGAGGCATCACATCTGCGGTGCTTGGACGAACCGTTCGAGGGATCCATCAGGAGCTGTTCGTGGGAGATCACTGCTCATGGAAGATCGGCTACAGGAGGAGTAGACGACTCGGTTGATCAAGTACATGCATCACCAAATCTACTTCCATTGCGGTGACTGCGTGTCTAGTGGTAAACCCGATCCCGTGATCTATTTCCAGCAGCATGTTCTTGGGTGCGCGGTAGGATTTTTTTTATTTTGTGCTAGCGTAGCGTACCGCATGTTCCAACAGTGGTATGAGAGCCTCCGCTGTGTGGTGATAGATTCAATGATTTGCATATGAGATATGTAGATTGGTTCACGTGCATGTCAATGAGATTGGCCGTGAACGTCAGTGTTGAAGGTTGGTTTCATGATCTTGCTTTCGTCATCGTGATGCAAAGGTCATGATACGAATTACCCCTACCAGTCGGTTTCCGCCATCATGGTAGATGGTGGAACGTAAGTACATATGCAGCATGCAAAGATCAATGAGATTGATCAAACTGGAACAAAGATCGACACTCTGGAAATGTGATTTTCGCAGTGCGGAAATCTATTGGAGCAATCTCAGTAAAATTGGCATAACTTTTGCATACGAACTCCGTTTTTGCTCTACGACCTATCAAATTGAAGGGAATGAAAATATGCATTTGACCTCGAGAAACTTTTCTTATTTTGATGAATTGTTCGAGGTCAAAATCCTCTTGGAAAATAGAGTTTCAGATGGTTTTATTTTTGGTGATAGAACGTCTAACTTAATTTTGTGGGGAATGCTTGTGATTTGGTATACCCCATGAATTTTGCTTGTATTTTATTATATCATAACCTGCATGTCATGAGTGAGGCAACCGACCGGAGCCATACGATTGTCATTATCGTATTAATGACCCGCGTGTCTACATAAGAGGCCTTGTAACGTAATTTACTCTCATAGCTATTAGTTTGTAATAGCATAGTATCTTATGTAACACTTGGTGGTTGACATCATGATGTGGATATGGAGATCACCACAAGGGCAACCATGTATGGATATGGAGATTGTCATGGGCATGCAGCGCACGTGGAGATGGAGATCACCATGCGTTTATGAAAGGGGCTATACCATATCACACATATATAAGTTGCATGTGAAAGTTTATTTCTTTTATGCGTCATTCTTTTGCATGATAGATGTTTTAAGTAGGGTGATCCCTCAAAGAATGTCAAGTAAAATTGCCTCCCTAATTTCTGCACCATCACATGTTAAGTATTTTTAGTGGCGGGCCTATTAAATTAGGGTGCCACTAATTCTCCTTAACGTGATGTGTTTGTGTTGGACCCTTACAAACGAAGCATTGGTTGACTTGTCATGGCTATCAAATCCGTTTTGGGTCTCTAGGCATAAGAGTTGGCGTGACATGAGATGTCCCTAACAAACAAGAGTCGTATAAAGATAGGATTAGCAAGTGTTGCTTACCGAGTGATCTAATCTTCTAGCGGTGATGCAAAAACTCACTAGTTGACATGTTGATCTTGGATCTTGAATCGCCAAGAATCAACAGAGGGATGTTTATTTTAGTGGGAGTAATGTTCTTATCAAAATATTTAATTTGAATTACTCTTTATGAATACATGTCTTAGTGTTTTGCATATTTTTATTGTAGATCGATAGTGGTATCACAACTATAGATTAATGGCACCACCTGCTCAACCCAGTTTTTTTTGTTGAAATCAATCTTGGAAAAGGATAAACTGAATGGAACAAACTTTACCACCTGGTATAGAAATCTGAAAATTGTTCTCAGGTATGATAAAAAAGGAAGATGCTCTAGAGGAACCCCTTCTAGAGGAACTTCCCGAGAATGCTAATGCCATGACTAGGAATGCCCACCTGAAACTCGTTGATGAATCAAATGAGATCAACTGTCTCATGCCGGCTTGTATGAAGCCCGATCTGCAGCATCATTTTAAAAATGTTAAGGCTTTTGATATGATCGAGAACCTCAAGAGCATGTTTCACATGGAGCAGCATAGCTCACATGTCCCCGTCGTATCTACAATTTTTATTGTTTTATTCCAATGTTCTACAACTTTCATATACTTTTGAAAACATTTTGTACTATTTTTGGGACTAACTTACTTATCCAGTTCCCAGTGCTAGTTCCTGTTTCTTGTGTGTTTTTTGTTTTGCAGAAATTCCACATCAAACAAAGTCCAAACGCGATAAAAAATTACGAAGTTTTTTTTGGAATATATGTTAATTTTGGGAAGAAGAATCAACACAACACGGTGCCCGAGGGAGGCACAAGCCAACAGGGTGCGACCAAAGGGGTTAGCCGTGCCATGATGGCTTGTGCCTCCCCCTTAAGTTAGTTGGGGACCGACTTTATCCGCAAGAAAGATAGTTTCGCAATAAAAATCCCCTCAAAATTTCAACCCGATCGGAGTTACGAATATCTAGATATTTAAGAAATGGTGAAGGGCCAAAAAACAAGAGCGAAAAGAGAAGAGAAACAAAGAGATAGATCCAATCTCGGAGGGGCTCTTGTCCTCCGGGAGCCATGGCAGCCATGGACCAAAGGCGAACCCTCCTCCCACCTAGAGTGGAGGCCAATTAAGAAGAAGAAGAAGGAGGGGGATATCTCCCCCTCTCTCTCGGTGGCGCCGGAGCGTCGCCGAGGCAACCCAAGTGACGGTGATCTACACCAACATTTTCGCCTCCGTGACCACCAACTCTCTCCTCCTCTATGCAGTGGTGTAAACCCTCTTCTTCCCGCTATAATATCTACTTAAACATGGTGCTTAATGCTATATATTATTACTCTTTGAGTAGATTTCTTTTGTCCTATGGGTTAACTGTGGTATGATGTTATTGATATGAGTTGTATGTTGATATGGTGTTGTCCTAAGGTGCACTCTGTGAGGCGCACACACGAGGGAATCCCGCTGGAGGGTTTGCAATATGTTCATAATTCACTTATAGTGTGTGGCTAGAGTGACAGAAGCTTACACCCGAGTAAGGGGATTATTTTCATATGAGAATAAAGAGGACTTGATGTTTAATGCTATGGTTGGGTTTTACCTTAATGATCTTTAGTAGTTGCAGATGCTTGCTAGAGGTCCAATCATAAGTGCATATGATCCATGTACGGAAAGTGTGTTAGCGCATGCCTCTACCTCATTGCATATGATAATTGTCTAGCATGTCATATTCAATTTCCTATGGACAATCTTTCTCTTGCTTACACAAAAGATCTTTCTACTAAACAACTAACTAAATTAATATTTATTAAAACAACACCTAACTTTTATTTCCACATTCTTTATTACCTTACAAACCTATCTATTACACCTACTAAGTACTTCTAGTTTTATTACCGCAAATTAGTTTCATACATGTTCTAGGTAAAGTAAGCATTAGCGTGCTTAGAGTTGTATCAATGGTCGATAGAACTTGAGAGAATATTTGTTCTACCTTTAGCTCCTTGTTGGGTTCAACACTCTTACTAATCGACAAAAGCTACAAACGATCCCGTACACTTGTGGGTTATCAAGACCTTTTTCTGGCGTTATTGATGGGGAACAATAACGTAGCGGTTGATATTCTCGTGTGTGCTTGTTTTCTCTATCACTAGGTAATTTTATTTTCTGTTATATATCTTTAGTTATGGGTAGAAGACACAAAACAACAAAAAAATTAGTTGTACTTGCTAACCCCATGGTTGAGGAACCACCCAAAATGTACTGTACTGCTGAAGCTTTTTTACTTGGATCATCTTCGATCCCTTTGTGCTCATGCTTAAAACTCAAGTATCTTATTTTAGGGACAATCATTAAATGAGCATGCTTATTATGTGCGACACCGCTTATCTCAAAAAGGGAAACTCTTGTGGCATCAAATTAATACTTTATGTTGCTATGCTTGGAATTTATGTGACTTACATGATTTTACTTGTTGTTCTCAAGGCACTAAAAAACACCTTCCCTAACAATGTGTGTTTAATGATAATGAAATATTATATTCTTATGCCAATGATGCCTATTTTTATTATGATGTTGAACAAATTCAAGAATTTGTTGCTTTTAAGAATGCTTATGAAATTGCTACTTTGATTGAAAAGTATGATGCTACTCTTTACAAATCTGAATTTTTTGCTGTACCTAAGTATTGCTATGAAAACTATGCTTCTAATTCTTATTTTATAGAATTTATTGAAATAATGTGTGCTATCTTGGAAGAGACTAACATTTTGCAGGAATCTATGGAAGAAGAAATTGCTGAAACTGTGAGCTCATTAGATGGAAAAGATGAGGAGGAGAGCGAAGAACAACAGGAGGAAGAGCGAATTATCTACCCATGCCCACATTCTAATGAGAGTAACTCTTCAACTCATACATTGTTTAATTTCCTTTCATTCTTACTGAGGAATGAATGCTATGATGATTCCTATGATCCCTTGGATCCGTCTGAAATATCCCTTTTTGATGAACTTGATGCTTGCTATGCTTGTGACCATGATGCCAATATGAATTATGCTTATGAAAATGAACTTGATATAGTTCCTTATGTTAAGAATGGAACTGTTGCTATTACACCCACACATGATAGTCCTATTATCCTTTTGAATTCTCCCAACTACACCATATTGGAGAAGTTTGCACTTATTAAGGATTATATTAATGGGTTGCGTTTTACCACTACAGATGATGATTTTTATGGATATAATATGCATGTGCTTTCTAATCCCACTTGAAATTATTATGAGAGAGTGACAAATCTTAACCTCTCTATGTTTCCAATACGATAAAATTGCAAGAAACTACTTATGCTATGTATTGCCCTTTACTTGATGTGCATGAATTGTTCTTTTATGACATGCCAATGAATATGAAGGGAGATAGACTTCGGTGCTACATGATATATATATATATATATATATATCACTTTGTTCTCACTACTAAATTAAAAATCATTGTTAAGTAAAATTGGCTTTGATAGACCTTGGGATCCGGGTGGATCAATTACATGAGCACTATATGTCTAGCTTAATGGATTTAAAGAAAGCAATGGCAGGGAGACAACCCAGAAGTTTTAGGGAGTAATTTTATTCTGTTATGTTCTTTTAAGATAATTAAAAACAAAAAATAATGGGTGGAAACTAAAACCTTTTCAAAAATAAAGGTGAAAGTGAGAACCTTTTCAAAAATAAAGGAGATGGTTGGGATGGATCGGGCGCTCGACGGCGGTTCCCCCTGTACCGTAGCTCCTCCCGAGGTGGACGGACGGCGTCGCCCCCTTCCTCTCCGGCGGGTGGATACTACGGTGGTCATCGGCGGCGTCGATTCCGGTAGAGGATTGGCTGGCCAAGGGCTCTAGGAGGACTAGGGAGACCTGCTGATCTCGATGGCGATCTCAATATAGGCTGGGATGGAATGGAGGTGGCTGGCGATAGAGGGGATTTGGGTGGCGTAGCCTCCGCCGGAGTTGAGGGAGATGAGCTCCTGACTCTTGCTGGTGAACTCTATGGGCGATTCAGAGGTGGAGAGGTGGGGTGATGGGTTAGGAGGGGCTGGTCAGTGCCTTTTATAGGCCATCGACGAGCATTGTCGAGCTCTCCTGAAGATGCGAGGCTTGGGCCTGCCACTGGAGCAAGGACGGCGAGCTGGCCATCGTGGCATGGAGGTGAGGTGATGGAGGAGGGCAGGAGAGCGACGGGACGGGTCCAGAGCCATTAATGGCTTGCGGACGACCACATTGGCCGAAGCCCACTGTTCTGCCCGTGGCAAAGCTTGGCCGGAAGCGACGGCAGCCTTCTCCACTGACCAAGAGGGTTCGGGAGACGCCATGCGGCTGGGTGGAGCGATGTCGGCACCAAGGGACAAGGGGGGCAACGAGGGACGGCTCGGGCGAGCACATCCGATGCTGGCGCCGTGCAGAGCGCGCGCTGTGGCATGCCAGCACCACGCTCACCACGAGTGAGGCCACCAGGAGGCCACGCACGCGTGGCACACCTTGTCCACATCGCAGTCCCTCGACCCCCTAGTCTCTCTATGCCACTGGCTCGACTAGGTGCACTCTGGCTTGATGGATATCTTCAGCAACAGTTTCTGTCAGCCATGTTGAGCAGGTTCTAGAGGAGAGCTGAGATAGACATGGAGTTGGTGGATGTGTCTAGGGTTATCTACCTTGGAAGGACTACAAGCTGGCAAAGTTTGAGAAGGTTTGAAGGAGAAATGAACACGGTTCCTTTGGAAACCACCATTCTGGTCCAGAATCGAAATGAGCTCGAGGCACTCTCATGAATGCTCTGCTTAGGATGAAACTTGGTGGTGGGGGTAGTTATTTGGTAGTGCACACATGCCATAAAAAATTAGATCAATTGTGCACCCCTAGCTGGTACTTACTTCACAGAGGTTTGGAACATGCAGAAACTTGCCAGAGTTTTCCTAATGAAAATTTGTACTGGACCAGATGATGTTTTTGAATATTGTGGCTAGATATTATCCCTAGGATCTTGGGGAATTTATTGGGAATATTCTGGGATAGGAAGAATGGGGCTGCTTCACAATGGGGCAATTCTGGCAAGAGAAGAAATAATTATTCTGGCCAAAATTTTGCATTGGACAATGGAGTATTTTTGGATATCTTGGAATCATATGATGATAAAAAGATCTGGAAAAAGTTTGGGAATTTATTGATCATCCAAACTATAGGCTGCTTCACAACCCATAGTGATGCCACAATTCCCCAACTAAAGAAAAGAGCTTATTGGAAAAGACTAAATATTGAAAATTGATTCAGGAGAGATGTAGAAAGGTTTTGGCAACATGATGAGAGTTTTTGGTTACTTGGAAAAAGATTCAAAGATTCACAGATCCAAATCAGTTGAAACAATTTGAAAATCAACCAGGTTTGCACGTAAAACCCAAAAGGTTTTGGAAATAAAAAGTTGCGACAAATCAGGGTGTCACAATAGATTTCTCAACAAGCGGTCATTCAAAAGATGATGAAGCCAATCAGCTTTCACAGTGAGTTGTGCTTCCATTGTTGACCTCATTAAGATGGGCTTCTTTCAAAGAAAGAATGCCACCACCATGAGTTAGTACATATCCGCTCACGGCCTGTATCTCATCAACATGAGAGATCCAGTTTGAGTCTATATACCCTTCAAGTACCTTTGGGTACCGAGTGTAGTGAATTACATAACTCATATTACCTTTAAAATAATGCACAACTCTCTCAAGATCTGTCCAATGAACATCTCTTAGGTATGAGACAAACCGACTCAATTTGCTAACAACAAAAGAGATGTCAGGTCTCATAGCGCTGGCTAAATACATAAGCAAGCAAATAATCTAAGAGTATATCAATTGATCTCTAGCGTCTGTTCATTCTTTTGAAGCAACACACTAGCATCATATGGTGTTGGAGAGGGCTTGCAATCACTATAACCAAAGCGACTCAAGATCTTTTCCACATAGTGAGATTGAAGCAATGTAATCCCACCATCATCATCCCTCAACAACTTGATGTTCAGAATCACATCAACTACTCCTAAATCCTTCATCTCCAAACAACAAGATAGGAAATCCTTGACCTCCTTAATAACATTCAGATTTGTTTGAAAAATTAATATGTCATCAACATACAAGCAAAGGATAACTCCCTCGCCCGACCATAGCGATAGTACACACATTTGCCAGATTTGTTTACAACAAATCCTGCAACCATTAAAGTTCTTTCAAACTTCTCATGCCACTTCTTAGGTGCTTGCTTAAGTCCATACAAGGACTTCAACAATTTGCACACCTTTCCTTCCTAACCGTCCACTATAAACCCATTCGGCTGTCCCATGTAAATTTCCTCGTCCAACTCTCGATTTAGGAAAGAAATTTGAACATCCATTTGATGAACGAGAAGAACATGTGAGGCATCTAGTGAAAGTAGTACTCGAATAGTGGTCAGTCGAGCTATATGTGAGTACGTATCAAAGAATTCTTCACCTTCCTTTTGGGTATAATGCTTGGCCACGAGTCATGCCTTGTACTTCTCAATAGTACCATCAGGCCTAAGCTTCTTCTTGAATATCCATTTGCACCCTATAGGTTTGAACCCATAAGGACGATCAATGATCTCCCATGTTTCATTTTCCAAGATGGAATCCAGCTCATTACAAACCGCTTCCTTCTAGTAGCCAACATATTCAGCAGCATAGGCCTCTGAAATAGAACTAGGAGTGTCATCTATGAGATACACAAGAAAATCATCACCCAAGACTTTGCAGTCCTATGTCTCTTGTCCTTTTTAGGAATCTCATTTTTGTCCTCCATATGATCTTCAAGATGTTGCATCGGAATGGTAGGTTCAGAAATTGCAACTACATCCTGACTCGATGAACTAGGTAACTCCTGATTTTATGAGCTATCCATATCCTTCATGGAAAAGATATCTTCAAAGAAAGTCGCATCTTGTGGCTTCATGATTGTACCGACATGCATGTCTGATACCTCAGATTTTACAATCAAGAATCTATAACCAATGTTATGAAAAGCATAAACCAAGAAAACACAATCCATAGTTTTTGGTCCAAGTTTGCGCTTCGTCGGAATTGGCACATTGACTTTTGCCAAGCGGCCCCACGTTCGTAGGTAAGAGAGTTTTAACGTTTTCTTCTGCCATTCATTGAATAGAGTTATCTCTTTGTTCTTTGTGGGAACTCAGTTTAGGACATGACATGAAGTCAATATCGCCTCCCCATCATGCCTTGAAGAGACCAGATGTGTCTAACATGGTGTTAACCAAATCAATTAGAGTACGGTTCTTTCTTTCGGTTATCCCATTTGACTAAGGTGAATAGGGAGGCATCCTCTCATGTATTATACCATGTTCTACACAAAAAACAATCAAATTCATGTGAAAAATACTCTCCACCACGATCACACCTAAGCCTCTTGATCTTTCGATCAAGTTGGTTTTCCGCTTCAGCTTTATAGATCTTGAAAATTTTCAAAGCCTCACCCTTTGGTTTCATAATATACACATGGCATAATCTAGTGGAGTCATCAATTAATGTAATGAAGTATTTCTTACCACCTTTTGTGAAAATACCATTCATTTCACAAAGATCTGAATGTATGAGCTCTAGTGCCGCAAGTTTTCTCATTTTCGCAGTTGCATGAGACTTACGGGGTTGCTTAGCTTGCACACAAACTTGACACTTAGATCCCTTGACAACGTGAAATTAGGGATTAAGTTCAAATTGGCTAGCTATGTCATGCAACCAAAATTAACATGATAGAGACGTGAATGCCAGACATTTGATTCACTATTGTTGCAAATATGATTAACACCTTTATTACAAACATCTAACAAGGATAGTCGGAAGAAGCCTCCTGATTCATAACCTTTACCAACAAAAAAAATCCATACTTGGATATTACAAATTTATCGGAGTCGAAGACAAGCTTGTAGCCATCTCTACACAAAAGAGACCCGCTAACACAATTTTTATTGAGGGAGGGGACATAATGCACGTCCTTCAGCTGCATGATCTTCCTCGAAGTAAACTTCAGATCGACCGTTCCAACAACATGAAAAGGAGCACTTAAACCATTTCCCATCAGCACGGAAGTAGTCCCTGTGGCCTGATAATAAGAAAACATGGAAATATCACCGCATACATGCACATTAGCACCCGTGGCAATCAATCAATTAGTGGAATGACACACTGAGAGAATAGTGGGAAGTATATCGTACCCAACATCCTTCATCTCAGTGTCACCAATGAAAACATTGGCAATCTTGTCGCCTTTTGCATGCTGACGCTTGTAATAATGGTTGGGGCAACTAGAAGCCCAATGATGAGGATCTCCGCACACATGGCGAACACCTCTCTTCTTGTCATTCTTCTTCTTGAAGTTGGTGTGTTGTGAATCCTTATTCTTCCCATCAAACTTTCCTTTACCATCAGACTTGCCCTTGTTCTTAAACTTGTGGGGATAGAAGTTTTTATTCTATACCAGATTGGTAGCAGAACCTCCTTCAAGCATGTATGTATTTTTCTCTCGTCTTTTCTTTCATATCAAGAGTGCCAATGAGATCCAGAATGGAAAACTCCTGGCTCTTATGCTTCAGAGAGGTAGCAAAGTTCCTTCACGAGGGAGGAAGCTTAGGGATGATGCCTCTAGTAGAAAACTTATCTGGTAACATACAATTGAAGTGCTCAAGTTCTCTAGCAAATGATTGTAGCTCATGAGCTTTCTCAACCACAGAGCTCTCATCAATCATCCTGTAGTCATAGAATTGTCCCATGATATACAACTCAGTGCCGGTTTCCGAGACTCCAAACTTGGCCTCGAGTGCGTCCCACATATATTTTCCATTATCAATTAATACATAAGCATCAACTATGTTCTCACCAAGAACACTAAAGAGAGTAGCCCTAAACAAGGTATTAGTTTTTTGAAAAACTTGTTCCTATTGAGGATCAAGAACTCCTTCCCATTTGCCAAGAGTGGCGTCATATCAACTCACGGTTTGAAACCATAGAACGACCCTCACAAGTCACCTCTTATAGTGCACACCCTCAAACATAGGAGGCCTCATGGAAGCACCAAAACCACTCGGGGTAAATTCCATATAATAAGGGTTTTGGATTGTTGGAAATATGAGAAATTTACCAAATTATTTAAAGGAAATAAATAGTAGATAAAACATGATCATTCTAACAAAGACAATACTAGTCATGCAAACTTGAGGAAAGTAGACCAAAATAACAAAGGCAAGGTGTAACAGCCCGAGACCGACGCTCCGGATGCCTTCCATTTATTTTTAATCTCGATGTGTATTTCATTTTTTCGCATTCATCATCACATCATACACATCATTTGCATTGCATCGGCACTCTGTTGCTGCCATTTTTTTTCAAAAGTTACTTGCATCCGTTCGAGTTGTCGTTTCTCCTGTTGTCTTCTTGACCGTTTCAAGACCAAACACACACACACCCACGACATCATAAAAACATTGTTATTAAAGTGGGATAAAAACATTCTCGTAATGGGTTGAAATTTGCCGTGCGGTCTTAATTTATTGTAGGTAGACCGTGTGCCAAACTTCGTCGCATTCGGAGATCATTTGATACCCCAACAAACAACTATAGAGGCACCATCATTGGTTAAATTAGCGGATGTTTTGGTGTTTTAAAAAACCTGTCACACGTCGGAAACCTCTCTCTCATCTCAGCCCAATGCCTCCTACATAGCCCACATAGCACACCTAGCCTAACCACGCGATCGGAGCCGTTTGATTGCGATTGAACGTCTCAAATCGGTGCAAAAAAACCTTATCCCTAGACTTCATCCCTATTTAAACACCCCCGAGAAATTCTAGGACCATAGCCATCCCTAACCTCTAGCCACCACCTCCACCTCGAAATCTGGCGCCCCTAGCCCGTGCCTGCCACTTGGCAGCGAGCCACACGACCACCGCCACTTGTGTAACGGCCAAGATGCGATCCTATCCTTATTTTGGCTCGAGGGCCTCGACAGGGATAGAAGCACATCTCATTGTTTTGCACGAATGGATATCATTACAACTACATGTACAGAAGGGATGAGTATATGGAATTGGCTTACACTCGCCACAAGCTACATCATGAACATGTCAATACAACAATACATTCAATCATCATGTAGAAGAGCAGGGTCCGACTACGGATGAAAAAAACCCGATAAAAGAACGACGTCCATCCTTGATATCCCAGGCCGCCGGCCTCAAACCCATCCTATGATCGACGACGAAGAAGAAGAAACTCCAAATAAAACAATCATCACGCTCACGTCAAGTATCACTTTACCCGTACCTGCAACTGTTGTTGTAGTAATCTGTGAGCCACACGGACTTACAAATCTCATTTCCAAAGGTATGAAGACTAGCAAAGCTTAGTGGGTGAGGTATGATTAAGTGGTCAGGCTCCGACAAACAACTAAGAATTTATTTGAGTGGCTAACTTACGAGTACAAGAATAAAACAGGGATGATCTACGCATACTGGACGTGAACTAAGCATGATCTTGAAGTGATCCTGAACACCTACTTACATCCAACATAACCCCACCATGTCCTCTCTCGGATGTAGAACTCACGAGAAGACATAACATGGTTACGCACATAGTTGGCATATTTTAATTGAGTTTACTTCATTTTTGCTATGACCGGGTGTTAAACAAACTTTCCAAGTTGCCACATAACCAGGGGCACGACTTTCCGAAAGATTTAACCCTGCACGGGAGCTCCAACTAGTCCATCACAAAGTACCACAAGCTGCATCGAAAACCTTAACCACGGAAAATCTGTGATCTCATCGGATTCCTGGTGGAAAACCTCAACCTCGAGATATCCCAAAGTATCCTCGGAATTCCCGTGTCGGTGGTGCGAGGTCGACACCTATGGGAATCAACATGAAATCCTTGTGATCATAGGGCGGGGATAGGTGACGTGAAGAGCGGAGCCAGTGATCAGCACCCGACAAGCCTTTTTACCTAGGTTTGGGCCGCTTACGCGTAAAACCCTACGTCCTGCTCGTCTGGTCGTATTAAACATTTTTGTCATTGATTGTTATAGTGACTGTTGATGATCGTCTTCTCAGTCAATGTCCAAAGAGCCTAACCCCTTATGAATGAGCTAAGGGCCTCCTTTTATAGGCAAAAGGGGTCACCTACAGTGCTCGATGGTAGGTTCACGTGGAGTTACAGTGAACCTAGAGAGGTGATTATCCATCTATCGTTGTCAGGTGTATTAAATGCACGCCCTGTCCTTGTCAGCGATGTGCTGGCAAAGACACGTATCTAGTTGTTTCGACACCTGGACACTGCGGTGGTGCATGCAGAATGCACTCGAACTTGGGGGGCGGTGGCACTGTGGCAAGGGCGGTTGCCCTCCAGTGCCCAACCTTGTTATCCCGCTAAGGAGCTTGCCGGGGCCTTGGGTCTTCGTCCCGGAAAGGGAGCTTGCCGGGGGCTTCAGTCGTCATCCCGACAAGGGAGGCTTGCCAGGGTCTTGTACTTGGTGAGTTCGTCACACCCACCAAATGGGCGTGGCCTTGGTCATCTTCCCGGCAAGGCATGCTTTCCAAGGCCTTCGATAATCTTGGGGGTTGTATCTTGTCTGGGTCCTACCACGCCCCGCCGGCAGGGGCTCTTTGTGCCCGTGCACAAGTCTAGGGCACTAGGGATCCCAGTCTTTAGTGCACCGGCAGGAGTCCCCGGGCCTTGGCCACACACGCATGCGAAGCATTGTTGGGCCAGGCCCCAAGAGGTGCACGAGCCGTCACGGCTGGATCTGCTGGTGGTTGCTTTTCCCCATGTCGCGCATTGAACGTGTTGAGTGGGGAGTCGCGCGTAGTGGCCCAGGCGGCCGCGAGCATGGGGAACCGTTGGTCTAGTAGGCAAAGGGTCGGCCCGCGCCCCCATAAGAGGGGGAAACACGAGGTCTCCTAGCCCACTATCCCCGGTCCTTTTCCAATCTCAAACGCCGTCGCCGTCGCCACCCTCAGCTAGAGCTTCCCCACGCCTCCCTTTCCTCCCTGAGGTTCCGCTTCAGGCGACATCGTCCATCTTCCGCCGTCGCTATGCCGCCGAAGGCCTCTAGGGGAAAGGGCGCCGCCACGTAGAAGGAGTTGGCGAGGCTGCGGAAGAAGTATGCCTACTTCCCCAAGGGTCTGGATATGGCCACTCTGAAGAGCCGCTACCAGATATGTGGGCTGTCGAGACGAAGGCGCATCCGACCACCCATGTGCTCCCTGGGACGGGAAGCCGGGGGGCGGACTAGTTCCCCTTCTTCGTCGATTACTTCTTCTGCGGGCTTTGCCCGCCATTCTCAGATTTCTTCGTCGACCTCATGCACACCTACGATTTCCACCTCCTCGACTTCACGCCGAACACGGTGACGTGCATGTCCATCTTCATGCACCTCTGCGAGAACTTCGTCGGGATCACTCCCAACACAGCTCTCTTCAGCCACCACTTCACTCCTCGCATCCAGGGCGGGGAGGCCCTTTCAGGCTCCATTGCCTGGGTCCCAAGAACTGGGTGCAAGGAGGGGGACGAGTGGCGGGGGAAATGGTGTTGGATTCGTCAGGAGGGGTACCTGCCCTGTTGCGAGCTCAGGACCTCCAGGATTGGGTCCCGGGGAGAGGGCTGGAGCGATCTGTCCCCTAACGATGATAAGCTGTCCATCGCGACCACTAGGATCCTGCGCCTTAGGGCCGCAGGGTTAACGATGGACATGGTGGCCGCCGATTTCATCCGCAGGCGCATCTCCCCCCTCCAGTACAGGGGAGGGAGGCCGGCTTCGGCCTTTGTGAAGCAGCGGATGTCATGTGACAGCGACCGGGGTGGACAACAATCTGACGGCCATGGAACATGGGTACTTCTGTCAGAAGTTGTTCAGCTCCGAGCTGAAGACCCGGCTGCCGCGGGGGGTCTTTCCGTTGTGCAACAGCTCGGCCCTAAGCAGTCTCACAGCGATGATGGCGGTCTGCGACGCTCACGATGTGGTTGCAACCTGTCTAGAGCCCACGACAGAGGTAGCCTCGTCTTTCTTCGACAGATTGTTGGAGATCTCCATTCGACAGGAAACATGCCTCATCTGCGAGACTGATACGTCCATTTTGCATCATGATTTCATGTTGATATTTATTGCTTTTTGGGATGTTATATTACTTGTGGTACCATATTTATGCCTTTCCTCTCTTATTTTGCAAGGTTTATTTGAAGAGGGAGAATTCAAGCAGCTGGAATTCTAGACTGGAAAAGGAGCAAATCCTAGTCCACTATTCTGCACATCTCCAAATGCCCTGAAAAGTTACGTGGATTTTTTTGGGATTATATAAAAAATACTGGGCGAAAGAATTACTGGAGGGGGGCTGCCAAGGCGCCACAAGCCCTGCCACCGCCACCACCCCCCTAGTGGCAGAGTGGGGGCTTGTGGGCTCCCTGACGGCCCACTAGCCCCCCTCTTTTGCTATATGAAGGTTCTTGGTCCAGAAAAAATCATACGGGAGATTTTTCGTGGTTTCGCCACCGCCACGAGGCGGAACTTGAGCAGATCCAATCTAGAGCTCCGGCAGGACGATCCTGCCGGGGAAACTTCCCTCCCGGAGGGGGAAATCGTCGCCATCGTCATCACCAACACTGCTCTCATCGGAGGGGAGGCATCTTCATCAACATCTTCATCAGCACCATCTCCTCTCCAATCCCTAGTTCATCTCTTATAACCAATCTTCGTCTCGCAATTCCGATTGGTACTTGTAAGGTTGCTAGTAGTGTTGATTACTCTTTGTAGTTGATGCTAGTTGGATTACTTGGTGGAAGAGTTGATGTTCAGATCCTTGATGCTATTCATTACACCTCTGATCATGATTATGATTATGTTTTGTGAGTAGTTACTTTTGTTCCTGAGGACATGGGATAAGTCATGTTAATAATAGTCATGTGAATTTGATATTCGTTCGGTATTTTGATATGATGTATGTTGTCTTTTCCTCTAGTGGTGTTATGTGAACGTCGACTACATAACACTTCACCATATTTGGGCCTAGAGGAAGGCATTGGGAAGTAGTAAGTAGATGATGGGTTGCTGGAGTGACAGAAGCTTAAACCCCAGTCTATGCGTTGCTTCTTGAGGGGCTGATTTGGATCCACTAGTTTAATGCTATGGTTAGACTTTGTCTTAATTCTTCTTTTGTAGTTGCGGATGCTTGCGAGAGAGGTTAATCATAAGTGGGATGCTTGTCCAAGGAAGGGCAGTACCCAAGCGCCGGTCCACCCACATATCAAACTATCAAAGTAACAAACGCGAATCATATGAACATGATGAAACTAGCATGATAGAAATTCCCGTGTGTCCTCGGGAGCGTTTTTCCTCCTATAAGACTTTGTTCAGGCTTGTCCCTTGCTACAAAAGGGATTGGGACACTTGCTGCACCGTTGCTACTACTTGTTACTTGTTAATTTTTTGCTCGTTACGTTTCACCTTGCTACACAATCACTTGTTATAGCTACCTTCTGTGTTTGCAGTTATTACCTTGCTGAAATCCGTTTATGAGAGCCTTATGCTCCTCGTTGGGTTCGACACTCTTACTTATCGAAAGGACTACGATTGATCCCCTATACTTGTGGGTCATCAGAGACCACCGCCGAGGAAGAAGCGCACATCGCCCGCCGGGTGGAGGAGCACACCCTCGCCCTCGAGGCTGGGGAAGCGGGCCTCCACAACGGGGAAACGACTAGCAAAGAGACGTCGCCGCAAGTGGAGTTTGCCGAGGGGGTCGACAGCTCGGCTGTTGGTGGATCAGGCGGCCTTGCCGTCGGGGAGCTTAGCGGCTCGGCTGTCGGGGGCCGCCTAGAGGAACGGGTACATGTCGGTGGGCACATGAGGAGGAGGAGGATATAGAGGAGCGCTCGGGTTGCCGTAAACCCAAGCGAGTGCTCCGCCGCGTCGGCTCCAATATCTCGGTCCGCCAAGGCCCACCCACTGTACCAGCCAAGCGTGTGAGGGCGGTGCCCCCCCTCGACGAGCGCCAGGGCAGAAGTGGATTACGTTTCACCTCGCTACACAATCACTTGTTACCGCTACTTTCAGTGCTTGCAGTTATTACCTTGCTGAAATCCATTTATCAGAGCCTTCTGGTCCTCGTTGGGTTCGACACTCTTACTTATCGAAAGGACTACGATTGATCCCCTATACTTGTGGGTCATCAAGACTCTTTTCTGGCGCCGTTGCCGGGGAGTGAAGCGCCTCTGGTAAGTGGAAATTGGTAAGGAAACATTTTTATACTGTGCTGAAATTTACTGTCACTTGTCACTATGGAAACTGTTCCTTTGAGGAGTTTGTTTGGGGTATCTTCACCACGAACGGAAGCACGAGGAGTTGTTCCTCAACCTGAGGTACCTACTGAAAATATATTTTATGAAATTCCTTCGGGTATGCTTGAGAAACTGCTGGCTAATCCTTTCACAGGAGATGGATCTTCACATCCACACTTGCATCTGATCTATGTAGATGAAGTTTTTGGTTTATTTAAGCTTGTAGGTTTGCCCGAGGATGAGGTAACTAAGAAAGTCTTTCCTTTATCTTTGAAGGATAAGGCGTTGACATGGTATATACTATGTGATGATACTAGATCATGGGGCTACAATCGGTTGAAATTGGAATTTCATCAAAAGTTCTATCCTATGCATTTAGTACATCGTGATCGGAACTTTATTTATAACTTTTGGCCTCATGATAGGGAAAGCATAGCTCAAGCTTGGGGGAGGCTTAAATCAATGCTATATTCATGCCCCAATCATGAGCTCTCGAGAGAAATCATCACTCAAAACTTTTATGCTCGGCTTTCTCATGAAGATCGTACCATGCTTGACACTTCTTGTACCGGTTCTTTTATGAAGAAGGATATTGATCACAAGTGGAATTTATTGGAAAGAATCAAACGCAATTCTAAAGATTGGGAGCTGGAGGAAGGTAAGGAGTCAGGTATGAATTTCCAGTTTGATTGCGTTAAATGTTTTGTTGAGACAAACACCTCTAGAGATTTTAGCGCTAAGTATGGACTTGACTCTGAGATAGTAGCTTCTCTATGTGAATCTTTTGCTGCTCATGTTGATCTTCCCAAAGAGAAGTGGTTTAAATATCATCCTCCTGTAGAAAGCAACATAGCCAAAACCAATCTAGTTGAGGAGAAAATCATTGCTTTTAGTGATCCTGTTGTTCCTTGTGCTTACACTGAAAAACCACCATACCCTGCTAGGATAAAGGATTATTCTAAAGGTCCAACTGTGATACGTAGGGGTTACATTAGACCACTTGCACCCCCTGAGGAGATTAGAGTTGAACCTAGTGTTGCTATTATCAAAGATCTCTTAGCCGAAGACATAGATGGGCATGTTATCAAATTCCGCGAGGACTCCGCTAGAATTGCTAAACCTCACGCGAAAGACAAATACGGACCTGTAGTTGGCCTGCCCGTTGTTTCTGTCAAGATAGGAGATCACTGTTACCATGGTTTATGTGATATGGGAGCTAGTGTTAGTGCAATACTATCAAGATTGCACCTGCTGAGTTAGAACCCATTGATGTCACTATTACGCTAGCTAATAGAGACACTATTTGCCCTCTGGGAATTGTGAGAGACGTAGAAGTCCTATGTGGTAAGACGAAGTATCCTACTGATTTCCTCGTCCTTGGTACTGCACAAGATAGCTTTTGTCCCATCATATTTGGTAAACCCTTTCTCAACACTGTCAATGCTCACATTGATTGCATTAAGCAGACCGTCACCATTAGTTTCGAGGGTGTGTCTCATGAATTTAACTTCTCCAAGTTTGGAAGACAACCCCATGAAAGAGAGTCGTCTGGTAGGGATGAAATCATTACTCTTGCCTCTATTGCCGTACCTCCTACGGATCCTTTAGAGCAATATCTGCTTGAGAATGAAAATGATATGCATACGAAGGAGAGAGATGAGATAGATAAAATTGTCTTAGAACAATATCCTATTCTCAAGAATAATCTGCCTGTTGAACTGCTTGGGGATCCTCCCCCACAAAAGGGTGATCCTGTGTTCGAGCTTAAACAGTTGCCTGATACTCTTAAGTATGCCTATCTTGATGAGAAGGAGATATATCCTGTCATTATTAGTGACCTCCTCTCAGAGCACGAAGAGAAGAAGTTACTAAAAACTCTGAGGAAGCACCATGCTGCAATTGGATATACTATTGATGATCTTAAGGGTATGTCCTACTCTATGTCAGCACAAGATTAAAACCGATCCTGACTTCAAACCAGTTGCTGATCATCAAAGGAGATTAAATCCTAAGATGAAAGAGGTCGTTAGAAAAGAAATATTAAAGCTTCTCGAAACAGGAATCATTTATCCTGTTGCTCATAGTGATTGGGTAAGTCCAGTACATTGCGTACCTAAGAAGGGAGGTATCACCGTCGTTCCTAATGATAAGGATGAACTAATCCCACAAAGGATTATTACCGGCTATAGGATGGTGATAGACTTCCGGAAACTGAACAAGGAAACTAGGAAAGATCATTATCCTTTGCCGTTCATCGACCAAATGCTAGAAAGGCTATCAAAACACACACACTTCTGATTTCTAGACGGTTATTCAGGTTCCTCGCAAATACCTGTTGCGCAATCTGATCAGGAGAAAACCACTTTCACCTGCCCCTTCGGTACCTTTGCTTATAGACGTATGCCTTTTGGCTTATGCAATGCACCTGCCACCTTTCAAAGATGTATGATGGCCATATTCTGTGACTTTTGTGAAAAGATTGTCGAGGTTTTCATGGATGACTTCTCCGTTTACGGGTCTTCCTTTGATGATTGACTCAGCAAGCTTGATCGAGTCTTACAGAGATGCGAAGAAACCAACCTCATCTTGAATTGGGAGAAGTGCCACTTTATGGTTAATGAAGGTATCGTCTTAGGACACAAAATTTCTGAGAGAGGCATTGAAGTTGATAAGGCTAAGGTTGATGCAATTGAGAAAATGCCTTGCCCCACAGATACCAGAGGTATACGAAGTTTCCTAGGTCATGCTGGTTTCTATAGAAGGTTCATTAAAGACTTCTCTAAGATTTCTAGGCCTCTTACCAACCTCTTGCAGAAGGATGTTCCTTTTGTTTTTGATGAGGATTGTGAGGAAGCTTTCGAAATACTTAAGAAGGCTTTGCTAACCGCACCTATTGTTCAACCACCTGACTGGAACTTGCCCTTTGAAATCATGTGTGACGCTAGTGATTATGCTGTTGGTGCTGTTCAGGACAAAGAGTTGACAAGAAGTTGAATGTTATTCACTATGCTAGTAAAACTCTAGACAGTGCCCAAAGAAACTATGCCACTACGGAGAAGGAATTTTTTAGCAGTCGTGTTTGCATGCGAAAAGTTCAGATCTTATATAGTTGATTCCAAAGTCACTATTCACTCTGATCATGCTGCTATTAAGTACCTTATGGAGAAGAAGGACGCTAAGCCTAGGCTAATCAGATGGATTCTCCTACTACAGGAATTTGATTTGCACGTCGTTGACCGAAAGGGTGCTGATAACCCTGTTGCAGATAATTTGGCTAGGCTAGAGAATGTCCGTGATGACCCACTACCTATTGATGACAGCTTTCCTGATGAGCAATTAAATGTCATCCGCACTTCACATAGTGGACCGTGGTATGCCGATTATGCAAACTATATCGTAGCCAAATACATACCACCCAGTTTCACCTATCAGCAAAAGAAGAAATTCTTCTTTGATTTGAGACACTACTTTTGGGATGATCCTCACCTTTATAAGGAAGGAGTAGATGGTGTTATTAGACGTTGTGTGCCTGAACATGAACATGGACAGATCTTGCATAAGTGTCATTCCGAAGCCTACGGAGGACACCATGCTGGAGATAGAACTGCCCATAAGGTATTGCAATCAGGTTTCTATTGGCCCACTCTCTTCAAGGATGCCCGTAAGTTTGTCTTGTCTTGTGACGAATGCCAAAGAATAGGGAACATCAGTAAGCGTCAGGAAATGCCTATGAACTATTCACTTGTCATTGAGCCATTTGATGTTTGGGGCTTTGATTATATGTGACCCTTCCCGAGTTCCAATGGGTACACTCACATCTTAGTTGATGTGGATTACGTTGCTAAGTGGGTAGAAGATATCCCCACTAAAAATGCTGATCGCCACACCTCTATTAAGATGCTTAAAGAAGTCATATTCCCAAGATTTGGAGTCCCTAGATACTTGATGACTGATGGCGGTTCACACTTCATTCATGTTGTTTTCCGCAAGATGCTAGCTAAGTATGATGTCAACCATAGAGTTGCATCTCCTTATCATCCTCAGTCTAGTGGTCAAGTGGAGTTGAGTAATAGGGAGATCAAGTTGATCTTACAAAAGACCGTCAATAGATCTCGAAAGAACTGGTCTAGCAAACTTGACGATGCACTATGGGCTTATAGGACTGCTTATAAGAATCCCATGGGCATGTCACCATATAAAATGGTTTACGGTAAAGCCTGTCATTTACCTCTTGAGCTAGAACACAAAGCTTATTGGGCAATCAAAGAGCTCAACTTTGATTTCAAACTTGCCGGTGAGAAGCGGCTGTTTGATATCAGCTCGTTAAATGAATGGAGGGCCCAGGCATATGAGAATGCCAAGTTGTTCAAGGAAAAGGTTAAGAGATGGCACGACAAACGAATACAGAAGAGAGAGTTCAATATAGGTGATTATGTCCTGCTATACAATTCTCGTTTGAGATTCTTTGCAGGCAAGCTTCTCTCTAAATGGGAAGGTCCTTATGTTATCGAGGAAGTATATCGTTCCGGTGCCATCAAAATCAATAACACGGAAGGAAATTTTCCTAGAGTGGTAAATGGGCAAAGAATCAAGCATTACATCTCTGGTACTCCCACAAATGTTGAGACCAATATCATCAATGCCATAACTCCAGAGGAGTACATAAGGGATGTTTATCAGCCTATTTCAGACCCTGAAAACGAAGAGGTGTCTGTTTTGGTAAGAAATTGGACTCCTATGCTTTTCCAATAGGAAATTTCCTTCGTTTTGGAATTGTTGGAAAATTAGAAAAATAAAAAGCAGTCCGGAGAGCAAACGAGGCGGCCACAAGCCCTGCCACCGCCCCCTACCCCCTGGTGGCGGAGGGCAAGCTTGTGGGCTCCTCGTGTGCCTCCCAGACTCCGTTTTCTTGCGGAGGACTCCTTCTGGCCCAGAAAAAATCAATATATACTCGCCCGAAGGTTTTGATCTCCATATCGCGCAGTTTTCCTCTGTTTTCGTTTCGAGCCCGTTTCTGTGACAGATCTAGATCATCATGACTTCCCCAAATGCTCCTAAGGACAAGATCTTCGAGAAGGTCATCAATCCCTACCTAACGGAAGTGCTGAAACACCCTCAATCTATCAAGGTGAGCGAGGGGATGTTGCACATCCGTGATGTTGAGGGGCCTAAGAAGACCGGAAGCGTGGAGACGAGGCTCAAAGCAATGGAGCAACAAGTCTTCAAGTGCCAAGGGATGGTGGAGCGTGGACTGAACGCCAACCACATGATGATCACGGAGTTCACTAGCAATCACAAGATGGATGCCATTGATATTGGGAAACACCTCTCCAGGCTCTATGACAGGGTTGATCAACTTCAGGGCCAGATCTATGACCTGCAGAACCAAAATTGTGAGTATGAGTACAGATTTAAATCAATAAGGTTGGCTGCAGATTTGAGGATTCCGGCGACTCGTTCATCCTGCCATGATGGAGCACCTATGCCTTGGAAGACGGAGGATCAGACTACTCCAACAACACCACCACCATCACCACCAAAGGAAGACAACTAAGCATTGGTATGGGCAATCCCCTTGGCTTCTGCCAAGCTTGGGGGAGTTGCCCTGGTATCGTATCACCTTTATATCTTTTGCTTTTACCTTTTTTTAGTTCTTTCCTTTTCAGTTTTTATTTCTTCCCTTAGAGGAATACGTCTTTAGTTTTTAGTTTGAGTCTTTTGCTTTTGTTTCTCCCCCGATGTATTCGAGCTTACGAGCTATATAATAAAGAGTGTCTTAGTCAAGGGCTTTGCTTTGTGCCATGATCAAAAGTATGAAAAGAACGATAGCATGAAAGATCATGAGACGATCTGATGGAAAGTGACAACTTCACTTATGACACGTATGATGATTGAAACTTTTTGAGAATAAATCAACATAGACCTCAGTCATTGTTGCAGTTAATAAGAAGTAATAAGGAAAGAGAGGTTCACATATAAATATATCATCTTAGACACTTTTTACAATTGTGAGCACTCACCAAACTATTACATGCTTAGGAGTAGATGTTGGACAAGGAAGACAACATAATGAATTGTGTTTGCTTGGTTCCAAATAATGTTATATGATTAGAGATCCCCTAGCATGTGACGATTGCTTCCACCTCATATTAGCCAAAACTCCCGCACCAAGTAGAGATACTACTTGCGCATCCATAAACCTCCAACCCAGTTTTGCCATGAGAGTCCACCATACCTACCTATGGATTGAATGAGATCCTTCAAGTAAGTTGTCATCGGTGCAAGCAATAAAAATTGCTCTCTAATATGTATGTGTAAGTGCATCTAGTGCCCCTTAGTGATTTTGGTGGTTTGAAGACTTATAGGTTAAGTATCTAATGTGTTTATAAGTGTACACAGGATCTATAAGTCATTGAGGAGTTTGAGATATTTGAAGAATATCGACCCCTAAAAATATATGTCTTCAGTTGAAGAAATTGGTGTGAAGCTGAAGAAATGAATCACGAGGAATCTGCGATGAAATTGATATTCCTCATGAAGATATTGATATTGAGAAGATCGGTGGTTCCTGAAGAGAATCGTTCTGAAGAAATTGAAGCGTGAAGATTTTCGTTTTCTGTTTTACTTTCTTCGCATTTGATGAATAGGACCACCGTACTGTTAAAGGGGGTCAAAGTAACACTATGGAATGAATTTCCTCATGATGCTCAACCCAAGCCAAATCCTACCAAAAGCCTCAAGTGAGGAATATGAGTGACATGAGGACTCTCACAGTTGAGGGTCCCGACCGTTTCGATAGCCACGCTAAGTCACTGGTCTTATCCACTCCAACGATCATATTATTTAAGGGCATTAGTGTCAAATCATGTCGGGATGCTCCCAGGCTATAAATAGCCGCCCCCACAACCACTAGCTGGTTGGATGCTCCGTTAGAAACTCACACTTGTCATAAGAGCAACCCAATTCCTCAGAGCCTTCGAGAGTAAATCATCAGTGAGGAAATACACCACCCACCGAAACCACAAACCAAACCTAGTGATTGAGCATCACTGAAGAAGTTGTTCCTGTGTGGGACTGAAGCCTTTTACCTTTGAGGACTGTGCATCCTCCAGACGGTTAGGCGTCATGGTCTAGAGCAATCCAGCAGTCAATTGTGGATCGCCAGGTGACCGAGTTTGTGAGGGTTTGGAAGTCTGCCCTGAAGACTTACCACGAGTGTTGGGCGAGGACTGTGTGTCCTTAGCTCAAGGAGAATACGGTAGGGACTGTGTGTCCCGGGACTGGGTGTCCTTTGGTTTCAATACCAAGCCGCTCCAAACCAGATGTACAACTGTCACAGCAGTTGGAACTGGGTCATCAACAACAGTCTTCACCAAGAATCGGGTTCTAATTCCTCAACTCTTTACTTTCTCTGTATTATGTGTTGATGACTTTCGCTGTGACTGTTTGAAGAATTTGCTGAAGACTTTCTCCGAATTTCCTCAACCCCAAATTCTTCACAATAGTTAATCATCATCTGTATTCTGCGTGCCTGCTTAGTGTGCAATCTGTTTTCATAATCTTCACTCTGTAATACTGCTGTTGTGAACGTTTGCACGACTGATCCTTAACTGTTTCCGCTGTAAGTTAGTCATCAGTGAGGAATTTCCTCAAAAGGAATTTCCTCAGTGATGAAATTCTAAAAATCTCCTATTCACCCCCCTCTAGTCGATATAACGCACTTTCAGTATGATCTATTAGTGTGTGGAAAATAAGCTTTGTACGAACCTGTGATGAGGAAGACATAAAAGCGACAGACTGCATAATAAAGTTCTTTATCACAAGAGGCAATATAAAGTGACATTCCTCCGCACTAAGAGGACACACATTCAAACCTCAAAAGCGCATGACAACCTCTGCTTCCCTCTGCGAAGGGCCTATCTTGTACTTTTACTTTTTGCCATTGTAAGATTCATGGTGATCTTCACCAATTCCCTATTTTTGCCTTTGTCTTGGCTACTGTCACATGTTTGGGAAAGATCTATATTCATATATCAACTTGGAGTTGAGTACTTATGCTTTATTGTTGTTGACTTTACCCTTGAGGTAAACCGTTGGGAGGCAAAACTATAAGCCCCTATCTTCCTTTCTGTCCAGCTGAAACTTCGACACCATGAGTACCACGTGAGTTGTAACAATTATGGAAAACAAAGGAGATGATTGAGTATGTGGATTTGCCTTACAAGCTCTTATTTGACACTTTCTGATGTTGTGATAAATTGCAATTGCTTCAATGATTTTGGACTGTTGTTGGTTACTTCTCGGCAAGGTTTTTGCTTCATGCTTTGCTTTGTGAAGGATTTGTTACTTTCCCATAAGAATCTTTATGATGTATTGTTGTTCTATGTGTGATCAGGATGCCCTCATGTCCGTATTATGTTTTATCGACACCTTCGTCCCTCAACATGTGGACATGTTTATGGTACTTGGTTTTCGCTTGAGGACAAGCGAGGTCTAAGCATGGGGGAGTTGATACGTCCATTTTGCATCATGCTTTCATGTTGATATTTATTGCTTTTTGGGCTGTTATATTACTTGTGGTACCATATTTATGCCTTTCCTCTCTTATTTTGCAAGGTTTATTTGAAGAGGGAGAATTCACGCAGCTCGAATTCTGGACTGGAAAAGGAGCAAATCCTAGTCCACTATTCTGCACATATCCAAATGCCCTGAAAAGTTACGTGGATTTTTTGGGATTATATAAAAAATACTGGGCGAAAGAATTACCGGAGGGGGGCTGCCAGGGCGCCACAAGCCCTGCCACCGCCACCACCCCCTGGTGGCGGAGTGGGGGCTTGTGGGCTCCCTAACGGCCCACTAGCCCCCCTCTTTTGCTATATGAAGGGCCTTGGTCCAGAAAAAAAATCAGACGAGAGCTTTTTCGTGGTTTCGCCGCCGCCACGAGGCGAAACTTGAGCAGATCCAATCTAGGGCTCCGACAGGACGATCCTGTCGGGGAAACTTCCCTCCCGGAGGGGGAAATCGTCGCCATCGTCATCACCAACACTCCTCTCGTCGGAGGGGAGGCATCTTCATCAACATCTTCATCAACACCATCTCCTCTCCAATCCCTAGTTCATCTCTTGTAACCAATCTTCGTCTCGCAATTCTGATTGGTACTTGTAAGGTTGCTAGTAGTGCTGATTACTCTTTGTAGTTGATGCTAGTTGGATTACTTGGTGGAAGAGTTGATGTTCAGATCCTTGATGCTATTCATTACACCTCTGATCATGATTATGATTATGTTTTATGAGTAGTTACTTTTGTTCCTGAGGACATGGGATAAGTCATGTTAATAATAGTCATGTGAATTTGATATTCGTTCGGTATTTTGATATGTTGTAGGTTGTCTTTTCCTCTAGTGGTGTTATGTGAACGTCGACTACATAACACTTCACCATATTTGGTCCTAGAGGAAGGCATTGGGAAGTAGTAAGTAGATGATGGGTTGCTGGAGTGACAGAAGCTTAAACCCCAGTCTATGCATTGCTTCGTGAGGGGCTGATTTGGATCCACTAGTTTAATGCTATGGTTAGACTTTGTCTTAATTCTTCTTTTGTAGTCGCGGATGCTTGCGAGAGAGGTTAATCATAAGTGGGATGCTTGTCCAAGTAAGGGCAGTACCCAAGCGCCGGTCCACCCACATATCAAACTATCAAAGTAACGAACGGGAATCATATGAACATGACGAAACTAGCATGACAGAAATTCCCGTGTGTCCTCGGGAGCGTTTTTCCTCCTATAAGACTTTGTTCAGGCTTGTCCTTTGCTACAAAAGGGATTGGGCCACTTTCTGCACCATTGCTACTACTTGTTACTTGTTACTTTTTGCTCGTTACGTTTCACCTCGCTACACAATCACTTGTTACAGCTACTTTCAGTGCTTGCAGTTATTACCTTGCCGAAATCCGTTTATCAGAGCCTTATGCTCCTCGTTGGATTTGAAACTCTTACTTATCGAAAGGACTACGATTGATCCCCTATACTTGTGGGTCATCAGAGACCACCGCCGAGGAAGAAGCGCACATCGCCCGCCGGGTGGAGGAGCACACCCTCGCCCTCGAGGCTGGGGAAACGGGCCTCCATAGCGGGGAAACGACTAGCGAAGAGACGTCGCCGCAAGTGGAGTTTGCCGAGGGGGTCGACATCTCGGCTGTTGGTGGATCAGGCGGCCTGGTCGTCGGGGAGCTCAGCGGCTCGGCCGTCGGAGGCCGCCTAGAGGAACGGGTACATGTTGGTGGGGCACATGAGGAGGAGGAGGATAAAGAGGAGCGCTTGGCTTGCCAGAAACCCAGGCGAGTGCTCCGCCGCGTCGGCTCCAATATCCTGGTCCGCCAAGGCCCACCCACTGTACCAGCCAAGCGTGTGAGGGCGGTGCCCCCCTCGACGAGCGCCAGGGCAGAAGTGGATTATGATATCTCGACTCTGAGTTCGGAGGAGGAGGACGACGAGTAAGAGTTCGATCTCCCGTCTCCCCTCCCCATCCTTACTTGCTTGGTGCTTTCACTCATTTGATGCTGCCGTCCACCTGCAGGGACACCCAGACACTGTCCCAAAGGTTGGCAAAGAGGGCCAGGGTGCCAGCCACCTACGAGCCGCCAGCGAGAGTGGACACATCGGCTGGTGGGGTGCCCCTGGCAAGCTCCAGGCGACCAGCCGGTGGCGATCCCTTGGTGGATGTTGATGCATGAGCCGGTGATGGGCCCCTGGCCGGCGCCATGGAGACAGCTATCGATAACCCCTTGGCGGATGCTCCGGAGGCTTCTCCGGTGCCTCCGACCACTCTCGTGGCCAGCCCCCGGCAAAGCCCCCAGCGTGCATCGCCTGAGCCAGCGGAGCTCGAGGACAAGCCCCCAGCAACGGACGTTGCCGGGGAGGGGACAACTACCGTCCATCAGCAGGAGGAAGGTGAGCGTCTGCCCAGGAGCATCCGCAAGTTGGGCCTTGATTTTTCTTCTTGATTAATCTGTGTGATCTTGAATATTCCTCTTCTCTTCCTGTCCCATAGATCCTTCTCCTACAAAGGAGATGGACGTTGACGTCGTGGTTACGGAGGTTGCCCATGAAGCGGCAGCTGCAGCCTCCGAAGCCATGGCACGCGAGGCCGTCCATGAGGTGCGGGAGCAGGAGCGGGGTATCCAGGAGCCTGCATAGGGGCTCATCAAGGGGCCGGAGGTGCATCCTAACGATTCCTCACTTGCCGGGGGCGAGGATACTGCCAGGGGCGTGGAATCCCAGCCCGCCGGAGGAGAGGCAGGCGGCGGTCAGCCTCCCAGGCCCGAGGATATCCCAGATAGTGCGTACCTCCGCGTCGGCAAGGAGACGTTCTTCGTCCCGCCAGGGGCAGAGCGATCGAGGATCTTGACGGAGGGGGAGAGCGTTGATGTGGAGCTTTCCGTCGGCGTTGGTCCCGGCGCCTCGGTGGGGTTGGGAGCCGGCGGTGGAAAACTCAGTGAGGAGCAGCTCTTCTTATCCATGAGGGATCACGTCGGCTAGCTCCAAGCCTTGTATCGCGCCAGGAGGGAGAAATTGGACTCCCGGGAGGTGGTCATCAAGGCGGCGGAGGAGGCGTTTGAGAAGCGTTTCGAAGAAACGCGGGCTCACTTTGACGATGCCTACAAGGCGCTGCAGAACGAGCAGGAGAAGCTGAAGGCCAAGGACCAAGCGCTCAACTTTCGGTCGGATACGTCCCGAAGGAGGAGGAAGAGCCTCGGCGTCGAACCTCAGCCGAGGAAGCCCGCCTGACCAACATCTGGATCGGCCTAGAAGACCATGAGAAGGAGCTTGCCGCTCGCGAGCGCGCGCTCAGCGAGTGGCTCTATGCCAAGGGCGAGGAGGTCAAGAAACTGGTGGCGCAGCGTACTCAGGAGCTGGCAGACTAGTTCAAGAGCGACCTCGATGCTCAAGCTTCGAAGTATGCCGGCAAGCTCCAGGAGGCCACCGACCGAGCGTCTGCCGCCAATGTCGCCAAGAATGGGCTCACCAGGATGGTGAAAGAACTCGAGGAAGAGCTCGATGGCCTCCGCGACGAGGTATCGGCGCTCTCCTCCGCGAGGGATAAGGCCCTTGCTAGGCTGAGGGATGCTGAGGCTGCTGCGGCTGACAAGGCCACCCAACTTTGTAGCGCCAACGCCTCCTTGGTCGCCCTGCAAAACAAATTGACTCCTATGGAGGAGGCACTCAAGGCGGGTGCGGCCCGGGAGGAGGATTTGACTCGGAGGCTCCAGGTCGCGGCGGAACAGTTCGATGCCGCCTCCGCCGTCCACGACGGGTACGTGAAGACTGTCAAGTTGTGGACGGAGCGCCTTGTCAACGTTGCGTCCACTAGTGTCGATCAGCTGGCCACCATGGATCTCCAAGGCCCTGGCTATTCTCCTTCTCCGGGGGTTCCTCCGAGCGTCAATTTGGCCTTGTTCTTCGAGAGTCTGACCGACGCCCTGAAGCGTCTTCAGACCAAGGAGGCGACGCGGCTAGCGAGCGAGGCCCGACGATGACTGTGCCGGAACGTCGTCCTCAAGGTGCTCACCAAGCTGGCGTACAGGAACCCCGATCTGAACCTCTCCGTGGTATGCCTGCCGAAGGACGTGGACCCCAAGCCTTTTAAGGAGAAGGTCATGCCTATTTCTACAGGGTAGACAATGTTAAGAGAGTGCAAGGTTCACGCCGGGACTAGCCCCCGCCCCCTTGTTACCGCAGTTTGTGCTTTAAACATAATTATTGTTATTCGTACTATACTCAGTGCTTCGCTTGAGAGAGCAGTGCTTCTCTTCCTCTACAACCCCTTTCTCTCTCTCCTCTTTTTTTACCGTGGTTGTCGGTGTTTACTCACAACATAAGCCATGGGTAGGCTAAAGATGCTGGGAACCGAAATGACACCGGTGGGCGCTGGGGACGAGGTTGGTACAAGCATGGAATGCACGATGTACCCAGGTTTAGGGCTCTCCGTAGAGATAATACCCCTAATCCTACCGGAGTGTATAATGTATCAATGAGGCTACAATGTGCTCCTGGAGCTGTTCTACGGAGGAGGAAGAAGGAGCAGCCGGCTCACATCTACCTCTCTTGTATGGTGTGTGTGTTGAGTTGACCGACCCTTTGTATGGAGGGGGGTCGGGGGGTTTTATAGACGAACCTACCGACCTACAATAAGGATAAAAGTACATGGGTGGGACCCGGCTGGCAGCCTCGCCGGCTGGCCAGGGGGCCCATGGGGGTCTTGTCTTGTCGCTGGAGGGGCCCGCCGGCTGCGAGATCCCATCTGGCCATGGGGCCCGCTGGCTAGCCAGTAAGGCTCTCGCGTCAGGCCGATGCAGGACACGTGTAGTACATTCAGCGTCGTCATGCGAGATTCGTCATGGGGTGCCAGTACGTCCGTCTCCACTGTTCCCACGCTGAGTGCAGTAATGGAGTGGGAGTTTGACGGGCCGACACTGTGCGGGATGATGGATCGGAGGCGGAGTAGGTCAGCGGCATGGCCGCCGATGCTGTACTTGCCGTGCGCTTCAATCCAGTACCTTGACTGAGGCATAGCCACCTTTAACCGTAGGGTCTCGTCATGACCTACGACCTGATGTGACTTGAGCTTCCTATTCGGCTAGTCACTTAACTAGCTGGCTTGGACACGGCCGCCTCGCCTCTAGCCAGTTGGCATGGCCTAGACGGACAGAGGGAGGTAGCCGTCTCGCCTCTAGCCAGCAGGAGCTTCCTGGCTGGCCAGAGAGATTTGGCCGTCTCGCCCCCAGCCGACAAGTGCTTCCTAGCTGGCCAGGGGGACTTGGGCCTTGTAGAATGAGTTGTATTGTTCCTTCAAGGTAGAAGGCAAAGGAGTAGGATCGATGAGCCTACCCTGGAGTTATCCCCCCGTCAGTAGTCCCCGAAGCATGGGAGGCCCGCCGCCTCGGAGCGGAAGGCCTCGCTGGATTGAGTTGTTTGCTGTTGATATCCGGCCGACGCTTGCGGCACGAGACGCCGGCTTGAAAGCCGGCTGGCTTCCAAGAGACGCCTTGACTTCGTCGCAAGTTGCCCTAATTTACTCCGTGACGGTTGGGTTTCGGGAGTCGTTAATGTTCCCGTAATAATCGGGGGAGGTGGGCCCTGTGCGCTTCGGATCCCCTCCCCACAATCCATCTTGGGGGTTTAAATGGGGTGCGGGGGTACCGAGGTGGACATTCGCCCCCTTCTCGCCCCGCACTTGCGCCCCTCCTTGCCTGAGCCTAGAGAAAGAGAGAGCTTCGCTTTGTCTTCGTCATCACGTAGGCCGCCGCCGCCAACCACCAAGCCTCTGTCCTCCACCGTCATGTCCAACGGCGCCCCCAAGAATCGACATCACAACGATGCTTGGCTCGGCATCGACATCTGCAATGGCCATATCAAGGTGCTTCGCCATCGTCGCCTGCTGCCTCCTGCATCTGTTGTGGCAGCATGGGTGCCAGGAGCGGAAAACTCCCCGACGCCGAGGGAGAGAGAGGTAGTCATGTTCGATGAACACTTCTACCGCGGCTTCGGGCTCCCGACGAGAAACTTCTTCGCCAACTTCCTCATCTTCTTCGGCTTACAACCGCACCATCTGGCGCCGAAAGCCATTCTTCAACTTGCTGCTTAAGTTGTTCTGTGCGAGGGCTTTCTGGGTATCGAGCCCCGCGTCGACCTCTGGCAAAAGTTGTTCTTCTTCAAGCAGCAGTCCACAAAAATGGACAAGGCCGAGGCGGAGAAGCTCACGCCCCCCTGCCCGATGACCCCGTGCGGCGCGGCACTGGTGCATCATCGGACGACGTGCGGCTTCCCCCCAGATGCCGCTCCAGGACTCCATCAAACTATGACATAGGGGGTTCTTCTACGTGAAAAACGTCGACCCCTCCCACGACGGCCTCAACCTGCCGGCCTTCATCATCGCTACTCCTTCGACGAGGAGGAACTGGAAGTCTTCGTATCCGAAGCCGATCGCCGAGGTAGAGCAGATATGCGCCTACCTCTAGACCATGAAGACTCACGGCCTCGTGGGCCGCGACCTTCTCACCACCATGATGACCTGCCGGATCCTGCCTCTACAGAGGCAACCGCATCTGATCTGTTAGATGGGCGGCCGGCATGATCCGTGCCGGCTCTCCACCAAGAACTTCCAAGATGGCGCGGTGGCCCAGAACGTGAACTTGATCTCCTCCGGCAATATGGACGAAGGTGGAGATTGGGAACGGGGAATGTGCCCTTACGACCGAGCCCATCCGGCCCCAGTGGTAAGCACCTTCCCAAATCTTACTTTGTTTTTCTTTGAACTTGTCGTTTTCTCTTTTGAGCTGGCTACGGACTCGCTTGCTTAGCTGTTCGAGAGCGTGTAAGTGCTCGCCCCGCCAGCCATCAACGTGGAGACGTAGGACACCTCGGAAATCGAGGATGAGGGGGTGATCGAGCTGCGAGCCGCCGCCTCCGAAGGTTCGGAGGAAGCGCTCGAGTCAGAGGGATCTGAGCCGCTTGGTGAGCACTTTAAGCCCTCCCTTCTTGACTGGATGGATGATGATGCGACGCCACCTACTCTGCATGATGCAGCCTTCGGGGAGGATCTAGAGGATGTGGAGGAGGTCACTAGCCCTCCATTGAAGAAGGGTCGCTGCAAGGCTGGTGAGACGGCAGCGCCTGGCGAGACGACCAGAAACAAGGGCAAGGGGGCAGCTACATCCAAGCTAGCCCCCAAGAGTGCGGCAACGGGACGTCCAGCCAGAGGACGCGGAGGCGGCCCCAAGAAGCGCCGCGCCGGCGCCGGCAAGAAGCAGGTGCCCGCCGTGGCAGGGTAAGAGTCCTTTGTTATCTCTTTTTCATTTGTTGCGTGAGGATAGGTTGCTCAAATAATACTTGACAGGGAGGCAGAAGACGTGGAGGAAGAAACCGCCTCTGCCGCCGAACGAGCCGGCTGGGCAGCAGCTGATGCTGCCAAGAAGGCGTTGGAGGACGAGTCCACCCTTCGCTCGGAAACAGCCGCGAACAAGACGACTGCGGGCCAATCCAAGCCCAGCCGGGCCGAGAAGCCGCCCGCCAAGGAGTAGCGGTCGAAGACCAAGCACGACCCCGCCAAGCGAGCACGCGTGGAGGAGCCAACTAGAGATGCGGCTCCGAAGCGCGCCCAAGGGGCCGAGGCAACCAACGCCGCTGAGCCAGCCGCCTCCACGCCAGTGGACCTCGAGGTGATCCCCGACACGCCGGAAGGTGATGTATACGACGCGCCGGGGATGACCATGGAGGCGCCGGAGGTGACCATGGATGCGCCGGAGACGGCCGATCCACCCCCGGCTGCGGAGACGGTGCCGACCGGAACATCGAAGGAGCCTGTCACCAACCCACCACCTGGAGACGGCACCATCGTTGTGACCAGCCGCCCCAGGAGCCGGCCCCATCGCCGGGAGCCGGCCCATGAGGACTTGGTGCGTGGCAGATGTTGAACGCACAACATTGCCCCCAGGCACCAAGCTCAGCGGTGTCCCGGAGCTGGTGGCGATGTTCGCCAGCAGCCGTGACATGGTGCAGCAGGCGGCCAGGGTGGCCAAGTGCGACCTGGAACGCCTTGAAGAGCGAACCAGGGTGAGTCTTCTATCTTCTGCATCTTCTCTACCTTGGTTTGCCTTTTTTTCTTTTTCAGCTCTTGAATCAGTGGGGGCGCGCCAGCGCACCCACTGGGTGTAGCCCCCGAGAATCGGGTCGGCCAAGCATTGGCCAGGCCGAATATCCTTGTGCTATGTTCATCTTTGCTTTTTTAGCGGGGGCGCGCTAGCACACCCACTGGGTGTAGCCCCCGAGAATCGAGCCGACTAAGAGTTAGCCGGGCCAAATCTTACTTCTTGCTTTCTTTGTCTTGCTCGTAGGAGCTTCAAATCGCCCAAGTGCAGGTGTACAACATGCTGCGGGCCCAGACCCAGGTAGCTGATGGGAAAGTCGTTGATCTTCAGGGCCGGCTGGGCGCTGTCGTCTCGGAGCGAGACGCCTTGCGCGAGGCGGACCAGCATCTCGAGCAGCAGCTAAGTCTTCTCCAGATGGAGAAGAAGGATCGTGAGGCGGCCCCTCGGGCTGAACTGGGGCAGCTGCGCGCCACCCTTCATGAGAAGGACACCTCCTACGCTGTCGACAAGGAGCGCCTTGAGATGGCTCATCTCGAGGAGATGAAGCTCAAGGACGTTGCCTTGAAGGAGAAGGAGGATGCCCTGATCCAAAGGTAGGCGCAACTGGCTAAGGCGATGGAGGTGGCCGAGGCCCTCCGAGATGAGCTCTCCCGCGTGACTCGAGAGAGCATGGTGCGGGAGCGTGAGGCCCTGGAGGAGGCTCGTGAGACCGACATCCATTTTAGCCGTAAGACTTTCTTTATCTTGTCTTGACCTTTTCTTCTTTGTTGGCCTCCCTTCTTATTTTTCTTCGCACCACTTTGCATACCCCAGGAATCTTCCCTCACACACGGGAAGCGGCTGAAACGGCTATGGAGACCAGCCGCGAGGAGCGCCGCGCTACTGGTGAGGAGGTGGATGTGAACGCCGGCTGGACTGTGGAGGAGATTGCCGTTGGCATCAGGGCTCGCCTGCTTGTCGTGGCTGAATCCCTGGAGCGGTTGTAGAGTGCAGGCTCGTCGATGATAAGGGATTTGTGGCCCGAGGCCGTGGAGCCGACGTCAATGATCCGGATGTCCCGCTGGCTTGAAGCCGGCGGCGCCCGCCTCGACGCCTGGCGTGCTTCAGCCGCGCGTGCTGGTGCCTACATGGCGCTGCGCTTGGCCAAGTCATGGTATCGAAACCTGGACTTGGACGACGGCTCAGAGGGGGAGCTGCAGGCCATGGAGGACCAGCTGCAGATGAGGGCCAGCGACATCTCCTCTTTTGCCGCCTGGGATGAGCTCAAGTTGGAGCGTGATGAAGATGGCAACGTGATCCCTGAGGACTTGTTCCATCTTTAGCCATATGACGCCGATGGCAGTTCCGCCGAGGCAGCCCTTGAGGAGGAGGTTGTCGACTCCAGCAGCGAGGCTTATGCGGACTCGGACGCGAAGGACGGAGCCGGAGGCTCTCGTGGTGGAGACGGCGCATCCGCCTTCGGCGTAGCCAACGATGGTGAAGCCACCACTTCAGGAGCTGCAGCCGGGGCCGTAGACGGAGCCGCCGCCCCTTAGCTGGTCCTTTTTTGTTTTGCATTGTCTGCATTGTATCGTCAATCCAACAGTTCCACCCAGTGGGGGTGTTTATTGTAATGAACTTCGGACGTGGGCCTTTTGAATGCTTTCGAATGTAATATATTCTGCATTGAATTCGTAAACACCATGCTTGCTGCCTCGTATTTTCATCTTTTGATTCCTGTTTGACTCCTTTTTATCCAACCCCTTTACTCTCTCTAACATCTGCCTCGCCAGCCCGCCAGCCGACAGCCGGTCTGTGACTGGGACGAGGCTTCTGTCTTTGAGAATATTGGACTTCGATTTTTCGAAGCCATCAAGACATTAAGATTCAAAAACAAGCCAGTAGAGGCCGGCTAGAATAATAAGATCGAAAGATGATCAAACCAACCCGAGCCGGCAACCCTTTTTGTAGTTGAACTTTTTATGCAACCAACCTTCCTTGCCACCGCCTCGTTAGCCGGACAGCCGGGAGCCGGTCTGTAGCTGTTACGAGACGGGAAGGGTTCGACCCGGCGTACACTATACGCTCATCTTCAACCAAGGAAGTCGTCCGGGCCGGCTAGCGAGCCCCCGAGCCCGTGGAGCCGGACCAAGGGCCTCACAAATGAGTGAAAACTCTTGCCATGAATCCAAAAGAGGTGTGTCCCAAGCATCGGCTTGGAACACCCATTGCATTAATTGAAAATCCCTAAAAGGGCAGAAGATACATACGTACATTCTCTTTTCATTTTTTCTCTCTTGCATTCTAGCAATAGAACGGGCGAAGAAACGCCGTGTTCCATGGATGCTCCGTCTCCTGGCTGGAGCCGTCTCTCTTGCGCTTCCTTGGCTTCTGGCATCGATCAGGTAGCATGCATTGTTATGCAATGCCCGGATGATGATGAAAGGCCCCTCCCATGGGGAAGAGAGCTTGTGCTGGCCAGTTGTTCATTGGATTCTTCTGAGTACCAAGTCCCCCTCTCTGAAGGAGAGAGGCTTGATCTTGTTGCTGTGGTAGTACCTCAGATTCTGTTGGTATATGGCCGTCCGGCTCAAGGCTAGATCCCGTGCCTGCTCGAGCAGATCGACGCCATCTTATCTTGCCTCCTTCGCTTCTGTCTCTGTGTACAAGGTGACCCGAGGCGAGTCGAACTCGACATCCATGAGGATGATTGCCTCAGACCCGTATACTAGAAAGAATGGTGTGAAGCCGGTCGACCGGTTTGGCGTGGTGCGGACGCTCCACAACACTGCCGGCAGCTCATCGATCCAGCAGCCGGCTGACCTGACAAGTGGCACCACTAGCCTTGGCTTGATGCCGGCCAGGATCAGGCCGTTAGCCTTCTCCACCTGGCCATTGGACTGCGGGTGCGCCACCGAAGCCAAGTCGAACCGGATGCCTTACTTGGAGCAGTAGAGTGCCAAAGCACCCTTGGTGAAGTTGGTGACGTTGTCGGTGATGATGCTGTGGGGGACTCCGTAGCGGACAACGATGTCCTTGATGAACGTGACGACCGTGGGGCCGTCAAGCTTCTTGATGGGCCTAGCCTCGATCCACTTGGTAAACTTGTCGACAGATACCAAGAGATGCGTCATGCCACCTCGAGCGGTGTTGAATGGCCCCACCATATCCAACCCTCAGACGGCAAATGGCCATGACAGGGGGATGGTTTTGAGGGCTGAAGCCGGCATGTGGCTGTGCATGCCGAAGCGTTGGCAGCCTTCGCATTTGTTGACCATGTCCACGGCCTCCTCGAGGGCCGTGGACTAGTAGAATCTGTGGCAGAATGCCTGGCCACCAAGGTTCTGGAGGCGGCATGATACCCACACTCACCCTGGTGTATGTCTCTCAGGATGTGCTGCCCCTTTTCCGATTTGACGCAGCGCTCGAACATGCCAGTCATGCTACGCCGAACCAGCTCACGATTGATGATGGAGTAGGCTGCTGATCGACGCTGAATCTTCCTTGCCTCCGCCTCATCTTGAGGAAGTTCGCCGCGAAGAAGGAAGGCCAAGATGGGTTGAGCCTACGACGGAGACGACACAAGGGATGGTTCCATCTCGACCTGAGTATCAGGGGCTTCTGTAGCCCCCGCTCTTGATGAACTAGTCGCAAGCTCGAGAATCTCTATCTTTGATGCCGTCGTGGAAGCTGGTGATGACCCACAAGTGTATGGGATCTATCGTAGTCCTTTCTATAAGTAAGACTGTCGAAAACAACGAGGAGCAGAAAGATATGACAAGTGGTTTTCAGCAAGGTATTCTCTGCAAGCACTGAAATTATCGGTAACAGATAGTTGTGTGATAAGATGATTCGTGGCAAGTCGCAAGTAACAAAGGTGCAGCAAAGTGGCCCAATCCCTTTTGTAGCAAGGGACAAGCCTGGACAAACTCTTATAGGAGGTAAAGCGCTCCCGAGGACACATGGAAATTTCTGTCAAGCTGGTTTTCATCATGTTCGTATGATTCACGTTCGCTACTTTGATAGTTTGATATGTGGGTGGACCGGTGCTTGGGTGCTGCCCTTACTTGGAAAAACATCCCACTTATGATTAACCCCTCTCACAAGCATCCGCAACTACGAAAGAAGAATTAAGACTAAGTCTAACCATAGCATTAAACTAGTGGATCCAAATCAGCCCCTTACGAAGCAACGCATAAACTAGGGTTTAAGCTTCTGTCACTCTAGCAACCCATCATCTACTTATTACTTCCCAATGCCTTCCTCTAGGCCCAAATAATGGTGAAGTGTTATGTAGTCGACGTTCACATAACACCACTAGAGGAGAGACAACATACAACACACCAAAATATCGAATGAATACCAAATTCACATGACTACTTATAGCAAGACTTGTCCCATGTCCTCAGGAACAAAAGTGACTACTCATAAAGCATAATTATGTTCATGACCAAAGAGGTATTGAATAGCATCAAGGATCTGAACATATAATCTTGTGCTACGGCAACAAAAGTCCTTCCCCGACAGTGGTGCTAGAGATCCTTCTGTCGTCTATTGAGCTTGCGTTGGTTTTTCCCTTGAAGAGGAAAGGGTGATGCAACACAAGAGCAGTAAGTATTTCCCTCAGCTTGAGAACCAAGGTATCAATCCAATAGGAGAATCTTGTCAAGTACAGAGTACCCGCACAAACACAAAAGAGCTTGCACCCAACGCTTTAAAGGGGTTGTCAATCCCTTCAAGTTTGTTTGCAAAGTGAGATCTGAATGCGGAAAGTGCAACGAAGTAAAAAGTGTAAGGCTGAAAATATGGTGTGGAGTGGACCCGGGGGCCATAGTGTTCACTAGAGGCTTCTCTCAAAATAGCAAATATCACGGTGGGTAAACAAATTACTGTCGAGCAATTGATAGAACCGCGCAAAGTCATGACGATATCTAAGGCGATGATCATACATATAGGCATCACGTCTGAGACAAGTAGATCGATACTTTCTGCATCTACTACTATTACTCCACACATCGACCGCTATCCAGCATGCATCTAGTGTATTGAGTTCATGACGAACAGAGTAACGCCTTAAGCAAGATGACATGATGTAGAGGGATAATCTCAAACCAATGATGAAAACCCCATCTTTTTACCCTTGATGGCAACAACATGATGCGTGCCTCGCTACCCCTTCTGTCACTGGGTGAGGTCACCGCACGGTATGAACCCAAAACCAAGCACTTCTCCCATTGCAAGAATCATAGATCTAGTTGGCCAAACAAAACCCACAACTCGAAGAGAATTACAAGGATATGAAATCATGCATAAGAGAGACCAGAAGAAACTCCAATAAGATTCATAGATAATCTGATCATAAATCCACAATTCATCGGATCTCGACAAACACACCGCAAAAGAAGATTACATCGGATAGATCTGCATGAAGATCATGGAGAAATTTGTATTGAAGATCCAAGAGAGAGAAAAAGCCATCTACTTACTAGCTATGGACCCGTAGGTCTATGGTGAACTACTCACGCATCATCGGAGAGGTCAGGGTGTTGATGAACAAGCCCTCCTTATCCGAATCCCCCCTCCGGCAGGGCACCAAAACGTGCCCCAGATGGGATTTTGTGGAGACAAAACCTTGCGGCGGTGGAAAAGTACTTTCGATGATCTCCTGATTTTTTGTGGAATTTTTGGGGATATATAGGCGCAAAACCTAGGGCAAGGGAGGTCCAGGGGGCCCACAAGCCTGGGGGCCGCGTCCTCCCTCTGGCCGCAGTGAGGGGGCTTGTGGGGCCCGTGGGGACCCCTGCCTTGGCCCTCAAGTCTCCCGATCTTCTTTTGTTATGGAAAAAATATTTTTGGGGATTTTATTCTGTTTGGACTCCATTTCAAAATCTCCTCAGAAAGGGGTCAAAAACATGGAAAAAACAGGAACTGACACTTGGCACTGAGTTAATAAGTTAGTCCCAAAAAATATATAAAAGGCATGCAAAACATGCAAAGTTTGACAAGATAAAACCATGAAACCATCAAAAATTATAGATACGTTGGAGACGTATCATCTTCCACCGAGTAATCCAACTAGCATCAACTACAAAGAGTAATTAACACTAGTACAACCCTACAAGTACCAATCGGAGTCGCGAGACGGAGATTGGTTACAAGAGATGAACTAGAGTTTGGAGATGAGATGGTGCTGATGAAGACGTTGATGGTGATGAGTCCCCTTCGATCAGAGGAGTGTTGGTGATGACGATGGCGACGATTTCCCCCTCCGGGAGGGAAGTTTCCCCGGCAGGACGGCCCTGCCGGAGCTCTAGATTGGTTCTACTCAAGTTCCGCCTTGTGGCGGCGGTGATTCCTCCCGAAAGCCTCCTCCTTATTTTTTCTGGAACGAAACCCTCCTTATAGCAAAAGATGGGAGGCAAGGGGCAACAGGGGGCCCACAAGCCCCCTAGGCGCAGCCAGGGGGGGTAGGCCGCGCCTAGCAGGCTTGTGGCCTCCTGGTGGCTCCCCTCTGGTACTTCTTCCGCCCAGTATTTTTTATAAATTCCAAAATAATTGCTCGTTGATTTTCATGACTTTTGGAGTTGCGCATAATAGGTATCTCAAACTTGCTCCTTTTTCAGACCAGAATTCTAGCTGTCGGCATTCTCCCTCTTCATGTAAACCTTGTAAAATAAGAGAGAAAAGGCATGAGTGTTGCACCATGAAGTGTAATAACAGCCCATAAAGCGATAAATATCAACATAAAAGCATGATGCAAAATGGACGTATCAGCTGACAGACCGTCTACCTCCATGACGGCCACCCACTGGGTGTCGAGCCGACAGGATTCGAGGCTTGGCGTAGCAGGAATTGTTGTTGTAGCCGGCGTAGCAGTCGTAGCCGGCGAAGTAGTTGTAGCCGGCGCAGCAGTTGGAGTCGACAGAGCCAGTGTAGCCGACACAGGAGCTGTAGCCGACACAGCTGGCGTAGCCGACGACGCTGGTACTAAGGGATCTGCCGGCACAAAAATTGACGCCGACTCCGGAGACGGCTTGATGGAGGGCTTGTGCAGTTGCTCGAGGGAGACACCGGCTGGAATAGCCTGTCTTGTAGAGTCGATTTTGGCCAAGGTATCCGCCGCCTCGTTGTCCGCCCTGGGGACATGATGAAACTCACAACCCTGGAAAGGGCCGCTGAGCTGCTGGATGAGGAAGCGATAGCTTGCCATGTTGGCATCCCTGGCGTCCCATTCGCTAGAGACTTGCTGCACCACGAGATCCGAGTCGCCGAAGCAAAGGAGCCGCCGCATGCCAATCTCTCTGTCAAGCCGGAGGCCATGAGCGAGTGCTTCGTACTTGGCGACGTTGTTGGAGGCGGCGAAGTGTATCTAGAGAGCATACTTGAGTTGGTCTCCTTTCGGAGACGTCAAGACGATGCTGGCTCCCAGACCAGTTCGCATCTTTGAGCTATCGAAGTGCATTCGCCAATGAGTGGAGTCTGGAGGCGGCGGCTCGAATTGGGTTTCGACCCAATCGGCGAGGAACTCGGCCACCACCTGGGACTTGATGGCAGTGTGTGGCTCGTAGCGGATGTCGTGGTCGGCCATGGACTTGGACCACTTGACAATCCGGCCAGTTGCATCACAGTTGCCCATGATTTCTGAAAGTGGAGCAGTGCTCACCACAGTGATGGCATGCTCTTGGAAGTATTGCTTCAACTTCTTTGCGGCAAGGTAAACACCATAAAACTTTTTTTGATAGTGGGGTAGTTTTGGTTGGAGGCGGATAAGACCTCGTTGAGCTAATAGATAGGGCGTTGCACTAACAGTACCTTGCCCTCCTCCTTGCGTTCTACTACCAAAACGACACTAACCACGCGTGTGGTCGCTGCAATGTATATGAGAATGGGTTCCCTTTCAGTCGGCGCCGCCAAGTTTGGCAGGCTTGAGATGATGCGCTTGAGGTTGCGGAAGGCTTCGTTCGCCTGGTCGTTCCACTCAAACTTGGTTGTTTTCTCCATGAGTTGGTAGAGTGGAAGCGCCTTCTCGCCAAGTCGGCTGACGAACCGGCTAAGGGACGCTAGGCAGCCGACGAACTTCTGGACGTCGAGGATTCGAGCCGGCTTTACCATCCGCTTGATGGTTCCGATCTTCTCAGGGTTTGCTTCGATGCCATGAGCGGACATGTAGAACCCCAAGAGCTTGCCGCCTGGATGGGTGGGACCCGACTGGCAGCCTCGCCGGCTCGCCAGGGGGCTTACGGGGGTCTTGTCTTGTCGTTGGAGGGGCCCGCCGGCTGCGAGATCCCATCTGGCCATGGGGCCCGCCGGCTAGCGAGTAAGGCTCTCGCGTAAGGCCGATGCAGGACACGTGTAGTACGACCGGCATCGTCATGCGAGATTCGTCATGGGGTGCCAGTACGGCCGTCTCCACTGTTCCCACGCCGAGTGTAGTAATGGAGTGGGAGTTTGACGGGCCGACACTGTAGGATGATGGATCGAAGCTGGAGTAGGTCAGCGGCATGGCCGCCGATGCTGTACCTGCCTTGCGCTCCAATCCAGTACCTTGGCTGACGCGTAGCCACCTTTAACCGTAGGGTCTCATCATGACCTACGACCTGATGTGACTTGAGCTTCCTAGACGGTTAGTCGCTTAACTAGCCGGCCTAGACATGGCCGCCTCGCCTCTAGCCAGCCGGCATGGCCTAGACGGCTAGAGGGAGGTAGCCGTCTCGCCTCTAGCCGGCAGGAGCTTCCTGGCCGGCCAGAGAGATTTGGCCGTCTTGCCCCGAGCCGGCAGGTGCTTGCTAGCCAGCGAGGGGGACTTGGGCCTTCTAGAATGAGTTGTATTGTTCCTTCAAGGTAGAAGGCAAAGGAGTAGGCTCGATGAGCCTACCCCAGGGTTCTCCCCCCGTCAGTGGTCTGCCTTTGTGTGTTCACTGGGGAATCGTTGGCGCGGTCGTCCGTGTCACGAGCACCTTGGGGGAGGGCGATACCTTGCCAGAGTCGTCACTACCGACAGGGCGTTTAGCTCCCTTCCGGGCTTTGCCATGGGTCGTCGAGCACGCTTTTTACAAAAAGGTGTGTGCCGGAAAAGCCACCTTGATTGTTGAGCACGCTTCGTGACAACGTCTGGAAGGCTTATGATAGTGATCCCCGACGCACAGGTTTTCCAACGTGAGAGAATCGAGGATGCTTAGAGAGGAGAGGGATGTACTTACCCGACGACTTACTCAAAGTGTTTGCAACTTATCTGTCGGTTGTGCTTACTTTTTTCGGCCTCGAGTGGATTATCTTGGCTCTTGCTATTGTTGTGGGCGTCCCCACTATCTTCTCGTGGCAAACTAGTGCGCGGGGTTGTACCTGTCTTTCAAGAGAAAGAAGAAAGGGAAGATATCTGTCGGGGCTACGGTCCCCTTGTTAGTTTATGCGTTTCACAAAATCATAGATGCATGCTTGTTTTCTATCATGAGAATCTATATGATGATGCGGAACGCTATGCTTAATTTAACTACTCTCACGGCCTTCGCCTGGCTTTGTACAAAGGATTACATGCAACTTCAGCAAGACTTGTACAAAAGGTGGTCGCCGGTCAGCCCGGTAACCTCTCCCTACGGGTAGAACTTTCAAAGATGCTCAATGTTCCAGGAGTTGCTCACCGGTAAGCCATCTTCGGTCTGCAGGCAGACAGCGCCGGGACTGGTGACTCGCACTACCCGAGATGGGCCTTCCCACTTCGGCGTCAACTTGTTTGTATTGTTGGACGACTGAACATGCTGAAGAACAAGGTCGCCTTCCTCAAGACTTCTGGATTATACCTTGCGGCTATGATAGCGGCGCAAGGCTTGCTGATAGCGAGAGGCTCGCACAGCCGCCTGAATCCGGCTCTCCTCGAGGAGTACTTCATCGTCTGGATGCAATTGCTCTTGCTCAAGCTCATCATAAGCGAGCACTCGAGGCGACCCATAAATGAGTTCCGTGGGAGGAACTGCTTCTGCCCCGTAGACGAGGGAGAAGGGTGTCTATCCAGTGGCTCAATTTGGTGTCGTTCTGATCGACCAAAGAACCGTCGACAGTTCATCAATCCAGTGCTTTCCATGCTCGCGCAGCTTGTCAAAATTCTGGTATTGAGCTCGCGCAGTACCTCGACATTTGCTCTTTCGGCTTGACAGTTGCTCCTTGGGTGAGCGAGGGAAGCAAAGAATATTTTGCTGCCGAGGTCCTGGGCGTATTGCATGAAGGTTCGGCTCGTGAACTGGGTGCCATTGTCAGTGATGACCCTGTTAGGGACACCAAAGCGACAGACTATCCCCTTGAAGCACTTGACGGCTGATTGCACTGTCACATTTCTCACCGGCTCCACTTCTGGCCACTTTGTGAACTTGTCGATTGTGACGTACAAGTACTGAAAGCCCCCGACGGCGCGGGGGGAAGGGCCCGAGAATATCGAGCCCCCAGACCGAGAATGGCCATGAGAGAGGGATCATTTGGAGAGCTTGTGCTGGTTGATGAAGCTTTCTTGAATGGAACTGCCACGCTTCACACTTGGTTACTAGTGTAGTTGCATCCTGGAGGGTTGTGGGCCAGAAGAATCCTTGCCGAAACGCCTTGCCGGCAAGGGCCCTCCCTATGTGGGATCCACATATTCCTCTGTGTATTTCGGCCAACAGCTCCAGTCCTTCCTCGTGGGGAATGCACTTCAGCTTCACGCCGTTCAGTCGTCTTTTGTAGAGGGCATCATCTATGAATTGGTACATGCTTGACTGGCGGGCTACTTTTTCTGCTTCTTCGGGTTCTTTGGGCAATTCCCTAGTCTGGAGGTATCAGACTATGTGCTGCGCCCATGCCGGAGCATGGGGCTCGACGGCGAGGGCTGATGGCATGTCTTCTGCCGGGGTGGGATCCCCCCCGGCAGGCTTTGCTTCTGGTCGGGCAACTTCTTCCGCGGCAAGGTTCTTGCCGGGGTTCTTTGGCTGGTCTGCCGGGAAGTACTTGCCGGAGTTAAGCTTCTTCCTTTTATCTGGTTTTCTTGATGGTGCCACGGAGGGTTGAGTCAGTCGTAGCATGAAAGTTCCCGGTTCCACACGAAGTTTAAGGGTTGCATGCTTCGACAGGTCATTTGCAATGGTGTTTTTGGCACAGGGTACATGCTCCATCTGTAGACCGTCAAAGCGTTCCTCCAACTTTCTCACCTCCTCCATGAAGGCTTCCATCAACGGGCTCTGATAGTGTTTGTTGACTTGCCAGATGACCAGCTGGGAGTCACCTCTGATGATGAGCTTCCGAATTCCAAGATCTGCCGCGATCCTGAGCCCGGCAAGCAGCCCTTCATATTCTGCGGTGTTGTTGGTTGACTTCTCCCGGGGGAAATACATCTAGATCACATACTTGAGATGCTCTCTGTTAGACGCGACTAGCAGCACGCCAGCCCCGGCGCCGTGGAGGGAGAACGCTCCGTCGAAGTACATGACCCATTCTTGATCTGATTCCTTGCCCGGGAGGGTTGATTCTGGTATTTCGTCGTCTGTCGTCGGGGTCCATTCTGCAATGAACTCCACCTAGGCCCTGCTCTGTATGGTCGAGGTGCTCTCGAACTTGAGGCCGAAGCAGGACAACTCCAACGCCCACTCCACTATCCTGCTAGTTGCATCGGGGTTTTGCAGAACCCTTCGCAGAGGGAAGCGAGTGACGACGGTAATCTCATGTGCTTGTAAGTAGTGGCGCAACTTTATTGAGGCCATGAGGAGGCAAAAAAGCAACTTCTGTATTCCGTAATATCTCGTCCTGGCCCCTTGTAGGAGGGAGCTGACGAAATAGACTGGGCGTTGCACCAACTTCTTCTTTGGCACACGCTCGTTGGTTGCCGAGGATTTCTCTTGGTCGCCCCCCGATTCTGTGGGGGGGCTTTGTTCGCCGTCGTGCGCATCCTCATTGAGCGGCGCCCCCTTTGTCGGGGCTTCATCGTCCTCCTCCCTCCGCACCACCAAGGCATCACTGACCACCTGGTTGGTCGCTGCTAGATACAAGAGCAGTGGCTCTTGGGGTCTAGGGGCCACCAGCACGGGTGTGGAGGAGAGGTATTTCTTCAAATCTTGTAGTGCCACTTCCGCCTCATGAGTCCACTTCATTGGCCCTGCCTTCTTCAGGATTTTGAAGAAGGGTAGGGTGCACTCAGCGGACTTGGAGATGAACCGGCTCAGGGCAGTTACGCAACCGGCTAGGCATCGCACATCCTTGACGCGCTTCGGTGCCTCAATCTGCTCGATGGCCTTGATCTTGTCGGGATTGGCTTCGATCCCTCGTTGGGACACGAAGAACCCGAGAAGCTTGCCGGATGGGACACCGAAGACACATTTCTTGGGGTTGAGCTTGAGGTTGATTTTGCGCAGGTTGGCAGACGTTTCTTCTAGGTCTTGCACAAGGGTCGACCTGTCCTTGGTTTTGACCACTATGTCATCCATATAGGCTTCCAGATTTCTATGGAGTTGGGGTTCACAACCAATTTGGATCACCCTTGCGAAAGTCGAACCGGAGTTCTTCAACCCGAAAGGCATCCACACAAAGCAGTACGTGCTACATGGGGTGATGAACGCGGTCTTTTCTTCATCTTCCTCGGCCATGTAGATCTGGTAATAACCGGAGTAGGCGTCGAGGAAGGACATCAAGTCATAGCCGACAGTGGAGTCAATAATTTGGTCGATGCGCGGTAAGGGGAAGGGATCCTTGGGACATGCCTTATTGACGTCGGTGAAGTCAATACAAAGCCACCACTTCACGTTCGCCTTGCGCACAACGACTGGATTGGCCAACCATGTGGGGTGGATGACCCCTCTAACTAGGTCTGCTGCTTCTAGCTTCTTGATCTCCTCGGCAATAAACTCTTGCCGCTCCTCGGCCTGTTTCCTCACCTTCTGCTTGACCGGCCACGCGTGTGGACAGATGGCAAGGTGGTGCTCAATCACCTTCCTCGGAAAGCCGGGGATATCTGATGGTTTCCATGCAAACACATCAAGATTTTCCCGTAGGAAGGCGATGAGCGCGCTTTCCTATTTGCTATCGAGGGTGGAACTGATGCTCAAAGTTCCACCCGAGCCGTCTTCCTTGGCTGGCACCTTCTTGGTCTCAGGTGGAGCGGCCCTGGACTTTTTGCTTTGCGTGGTGGAGCTTTCAGGCACGTCCTTGCCGGCAGCACAACATTCTGACGAGGTGCGCTTGCCGGGGTCGATGCGGGAGGTCCTCTTGCCATCCTTCTTCTCTCTTGGGATCTTCGTGGCAGCGGAAGGGGCCTTGGCGGCGACCGGGCGCCGCCACAGCCTCCCAGTAGAGGTGGTCGGTGCACCGGAGCGCGTCCTTCTTGTCGTCGTGGATGACGATGACATCGACTGGGCCAGGCATCTTCAAGGTACCGTAGGCGTAGTGTGAGGCCGCCATGAATTTGGCCAACGCAGGGCGCCCAGGATTCCATTATACGCGAACAGCTTATCGGCGACGTCGAAGACGACCTTTTCTGTTCGGTAGTTCTGATCGCTGCCGAAAGTTACCGGCAACATGATCTTTCCCTTAGGCTGGATCTTCCCGGGGTTGATCCCTTGGAACGTGCCTGTCTTCCAACATTTTCATCACCCTGAGGTTGCGGATCGTTGGTGATACCAACAACGGCACGCAACCGATCGGAGTGACGCGATCTGGGTGGTCCTTAGAGTCGAAAATGATCGGTGTCTGTGACCATTTCAAGGGCTTGTGGACGTCGATGGAGAGCTCCGCTGCAATCACCTCACGTGCCCACATTTTGAGCTGGCGGTGGGAAGAATGCAGTGAGGCGCCTCCTTCAAGGCACATCATGTTTGTTGCCCTATGGAACTCCTGGTCGCTGGAGTCATCGTTGGGGCAGTCTTCATCATCATCCTCCTCCATCTTCTCCCGCGGTTGTGCGGGCCTTGCTTTATTGCCTTTGAACTTGCCGGGGCGGCCCCCTTGGGCGCCCTTCTTCCCGCCTAACCCTTAGCCACCTTGTTGGGCCTTCTCCTTGTCGTGCCTTTGGTACTCGGCTCTCTGCTTCTTAGCAAGCTGTTCAACATGTCGACAGTGCTGGAGGTCGTGGCCCTTGGTGCGGTGGATCTTCCAGTACTGGGCGCTGGAGCCATCCTGTTTGTCGGCGGCCGCCAAGGCCTGGCAGGAGCCACACCCGGCAGCGTCCTTGCCAGAGGCCTCGACGGCAAACACGGTCTTGTCGTTCCTCTTCTTGTTACCCCGCTTTGCCCTCTTGGTGGGGACGTCGCGTCTTCGTCTTCGGAGTTGACTTCAACACCGGCGTTCTCGCCAGGAAGCCTCCTCCCTTCTTCTGCATGCGCGCATCTTTCCGCGAGAGCATAAAGCTCGGCGACATCGTGGACTTTGTTCATCGCCAGCTCTTCGCGCATCTTTCGATTGCGCATGTTTTGGTGGAACGCACTGATGACGGCAGCTAGGTGAACGTCCGGGATGCTATGTTGGATGCGGCTGAATCTTTGGATGTACTTGCGTAGGGATTCACCCTCCTTTTGTGGGATGATGTGCAAGTCGCTTTCCTGACGAGGAGCTCGGTGGCCGCGAGTGAAGGCGCCAACAAAGTCCTGGCACAACTCTTTCCAGGAGGAAATGGAGTTCTTGGGGAGGTGCATCAACCATGACCTGACGCTGGGCTTAAGTACCAATGGGAAGTAGTTGGCTAATATCTTCTCGTCTCGTCCCCCGGCATCCTGCACCGCGATGGTGTAGATGTTGAGGAACTCCGACGGGTGGGTCTTGCCATCGTACTTATCCATAATCTCTGTCTTGAAAGTACGGGAGCTGGGCCACTGGACTCGCCGTAGCTCGCGGGTGAACGCTGGACAGCCCACCTCGTACGGTAGGTCGTCAGGGTACCCTGAAGCTGGCGTGCCGGCAACGGTTCCAGCACGCATATCCGACTGACGGCACGTCTCGCGTCGACGCTCGATGAGGGTGCATGCGTCTTCCCCGCGTCGCTTGCGGAGAATGTTTCGCTGGTCATGGCGGTGGCGGGGGTCGAAAGACCCGGTCAAGTCGTCAGAGACGATGACCTGTTGCCGTCGCCGTGGAGGAGAGTGCACCGTGGCCGTGGGAGCCCCAACCTTCTGAGTACGGTCTTGAGCGCGCTTGCTGGGGGGTCGTTTCGACGTCCCCGCCTGCTGCGGCTGGTCTCCGTCGGCGACTACTAGGAGGCTTTGGATTGTGGCTCTCCACTCATCTTGCTTGTCCGTCGTTGGAGGGAAATCTAGGAGCAGCTGGGCTCGCTTCAGGGCTTCCGCCCGTGCGGGTGGCGGCGAGATGTGTGAGGACCTCGAGGGGCTCTTACTCCTAACTGTGTTAGAAAGAGCTCCCTGTTGGTCACGTGGTGGCTCGCCAGCCCGGTCTGTAATAGAGTGGGTACGCCCAGGCCCGGCCCCGAGGGGGGGGGGGGAGGGGCGGCCGCCCCGGGCCCCCGGAACCTGAGGGCCCCCCTAACCTGGTGAGCACCCAACCCCCAATCTGCCTAAGATGCCATTAGAGTAGTTAGAGAGTAGCTGCAGTATGGCTTCAGGAAGAAGAAAGCTGAAATGGTATTTCCTTTAGCTACTTGGGCTTTGGGCCTTTGTTTCCATTTGCTAAATCGTGGGGTTAAGTGGTGGTGGGATTTCTCTGAAAGAAGTAATGGTCGGTTATGTGTAAGAAAAATTGATGGCAGGCCACACCAAGCTAGAGGAGGGAGACGAGCACATCGGTACAAAACTTATAAATTGAAAGAAAGAAGAAGCTTGGTGATCAATTGACATGCTTGCGTGTTGCGTGGCATTACAACCCTGACAAACTAATATGTCTTCCTTTTTTATTGTAAAATAAATCTATTTTTTATTTTGCAAGTCTAGCAAACTAATGCTGTATCTCGATAAGAAAAATAAACATATCAAATTTAGTATATGCGCGGTGTCCATAAAGAAAAGTATCATAGCGGAGAGCCAAGAGCAGCACGCATGATGACGACAGACTGACGACATGGATGTGCACTATGGTCATTCTGTATTATGAATTGAGAGTTGACTGTTCTACTTTGGTGTTAATATTCATATGTGTGATTCTAATTGTTATTTTGCTTCTACAAGTTTCGTATATATGAAAAAGTTTTTTCACCCATTCAGTTTCTTCATACATAAAATTTAGTGTGTGCTCCATCACTACGCTTCCGCATAATTTGCATGCAAATGGATAAATGTAATTTAGATGATCTTCTGTATTCTAGTGCCTTGGTGTGCCGACAAACTCTTGAGATCATGTGTGTCCCGGTCAAAAATGACCCATCACCGCCCTCAACGAGTCCTACCAAGATGCAGCTACATCATGCACATTAGCCCCCGCATCGATGTGACCTCATAGAATATATGCGTTTGATTCTCTTTTCATAGATATCATCGGTAAAGACCTTGTGTGCAAGATTACTAGAATATTTTTGGAGAGCTTCTTTTCTATCTCGCCCCGGGCCCCCGAAATCACAGGACCGGCCCAGGGTATGCCTGCTCGGCATACCCCGAGAATGGGGTCCACGGGTCCCCTTAGGTGGGGGCGGATTGCCGCCCTCCTGGGGCGATCCATCCCGTGTGGCCTGAGAAGGCCGTGACGCGTGTGCTTGCGTGGGCGCCTTGAAAGGTGCCGACGCGTCCTTGGACGTGGCCCCACCGTCGGTTGGTCACGCGGCCGCGTCCTTCGATGCACCAGGCTGAGGATGATCGCCACGGCCGTGGGCGACTCCACTCGCGTGGGTTTGTTCTCCAGAATGTTGCGGAAGCTTGGGGCCTCCGTCTCCTTGTCCTACGCCTGTACCTCCTCCTACCCCTGCTGGGGCCGGAGGGCTGGGTGCGGGAGCGTTGGTCGCCGGAGCGCCCCTTCTCTTGGGGGCCATGGCGATGAAGAAGAGGTGGTGCGCTAATGGCTAGGTCAGGTTACGCAACCTTCCCCCCTACCTGGCGTGCCAAAGATGTCGGCGGTGCGAGGTCGACACCTATGGGAATCAATGTGAAACCCTTGTGATCATAGGGCGGGGATAGGTGACGTGAAAAGCAGAGCTAGCGATCAGCACCCGACAAGCCTTTTTACCCAGGTTCGGGCCGCTTACGCGTAAAACCCTACGTCCTGCTCATCTGGTTGTATTAAGCGTTTTTGTCGTTGATTGTTACAGTGATTGTTGATGATCGTCTTCTCAGTCAATGTCCAAAGAGCCTAACCCCTTATGAATGAGCTAAGGTCCTCCTTTTATAGGAAAAAAGGGTCATCTACAGTGCTCGATGGTAGGTTCATGAGGAGTTACAGTGAACCTAGAGCGGTGCTTATCCATCTACCACTGTCAGGTGCATTAAATGCACTGTAACTCCCCGTACACACCCGCCGGCGGTCGTTACTCCTGGTGGGATCTAGACTGGCCCCACATATCAATACTAGTCTTTTCTGCGCACTTTGTCCTCACTCATGCGCACCCGGGATCAACTTCCCGGTCGGTCACCCATCCTAGAACTACTCCAAGCCAAGCATGCTTAACCTAGGAGTTCTGTTCGAATGGGCTCCCGGAAAAGAAGGAATTCCTTACTGATATGAGTAGTCTATCATCCATAATAAGCCAGGCTATCACATACACCACCACTCAGAGGAACCTACGTCCTCGTCGGGCCACAGGAGCGTTCCCTCTTGGCACAAACGTCTGTGCATCCAGTCCAATACATTTGCCATGCCATGTGCCACAACGGGTCACAAACGTCATGAACAACATGACTGCGCACCTGTCCGCAAACATCCTGTAACCGCGAGGGTCGACTCTGATACCAAACTTGTAACGCCCCGTACACGCCCGCCGGCGGTCGTTACTCCTCGCGGGATCTAGATTGGCCCCACATATCAATACTAGTCTTTTCTGTGCACTTTGTCCTCACTCATGCGCACCCGGGATCAACTTCCTGGTCGGTCACCCATCCTAGAACTACTCCAAGCCAAGCACGCTTAACCTGGGAGTTCTGTTCGAATGGGCTCCCGGAAAAGAAGGAATTCCTTACTGACATGAGTAGTCTATCATCCCTAATAAGCCAGGCTATCACATGCACATCTTGTCCATTGTCAGGGATGTGCTGGTGAAGACACGTATCCACGTGTTTCGACACCTGGAAGCTGCGCCGGCGCATGCGGAATGCCCTGGAACTTGGGGGGCGGTGGCACTGTGGCAAGGGCGGTTGCCCTCCAGTGCCCAGCCCCGTCAACCCGGCAAGGAGCTTGCCGGGGCCTTGGGTCTTCATCCCGACAAAGGAGCTTGCCGGGAGCTTCAGTCGTCATCCCGGCAAGGGAGGCTTGCCGGGGTCTTGTACTTTGTGAGTTCGTCACGCCCACCAAATGAGCGTGGCCTTGGTCATCTTCCCGGCAAGGCAGGCTTGCCAATGCCTTCGATAATCTTGGGGGTTGTATCTTGTCTGGGTCCTGCCATGCCCCACCGGCACGGGCTCTTTGCGCCCGTGCACAAGTCTGGGGCACTAGGGACCCCAGTCTTTAGTGCACCGACACCCCTACACAAGACATTCGAGAAAGGTAAAATCAAATCCAGCAAGGCCACCCCGTGTGTCGACGATCCCGATAGGAGCCGCATATCTCGTTCTCAGGACACGACAGATGAGCAGTACGTACGGTGGCCGGATAGATATCCCCGAGTTGCTCCGAGTTGCTCCGCAAGTGGCTATGTCTGGGACCAACACCATCATCATTGCCCCCTTTATTATATTTAATTACTCCTTGGGTTCGTGGCGTCGTATGTTTTAATAATGATGTTCAGTAATATTATGTTGGCCAAATATAGTACCAATGTTGGGCCTTGCCAGAAGAGTTTTATCCCAAAACGAAAGTCAAGGGAACCCCCATAACAACCACATGCATGTTAGGAGCGCTCAAATATGGAACATAACACCGGTACACGAGTTACTAGGGCGGAAAAGATGGAACAAAACACCAAGCTAGAAAGCAAAGCCTTCCAACTTTTACCAAGTATATAGGTGCATTAAATTAAATATCAGTTATATGATGATATAACAAAGAATCCATATTGGCACATGGAAGCAACTGCACGTGCAACTAGAAATGCTATAAGAAGGCTGAGCAAGCGGTAACATAGCCAAACAAGGGTTTGCTCTGTTGTGGAAGGGTTAGAGGCGTTTCATGGCAATGTTGGGAGGCTTGACACAATAGGTGGTAGGTAGCGAGACATAGTGATAGAAATGAGACAACTAGCATAACAATGATAGTAGTGGTATCTAGGGAAATGATTATCTTGCTTGTGTTCCCGCTTGGAAGAACAGCGAATCCATGAAGTAAACGAACCAACGTAGTCGAACGAATCCTCACACTCCGACATGCTTGTGGAACTCTATAGAGAAGAAACAACCCGGAAATAACAATCAACGCACGATAAACACCAAAACATATGCATGACATGATGCTCAAACACATATGATGCATGTCCGATTTAGTTATGCAAGGCATGACAATCACAACAACCAAATAATACACATCGTTGCATATTGACACAACTCCACATGGATTACTTAGTTCACTCCCGTTTAGGTACACAACAATATTAAATGTTGTTAAACATGGCAAGAGGTGAAGCATAATTAAACTACTGTATCTAGGCATTTTAAATGAGGTCGGAAACAACATATAGCATCTCCGTAATGACCCCACATGTTCATTTCGAAATTGGTCCATATCTGAATAAAACATGTTTTATATTTATTAAACATCAAAATAAAGTGGACCATGTGAATCTACACGTCATTCTAGTCGATTTACGTATATAGATTATCTAAAACGGAGCTACGGTTTAAAAGATATGACCAACACAAGTTAATATGTCATGAATTCAAAATGTATGCAAATGACAGCCACAAGCATGTTAATCGTGGATGCAACAAGAAATTATGAAACTACATGAAATTCTAGGCAAGTTTAAATGAGACCGAAACAACGAATAACAATTCCAGAAAGTTCCCGTATGTAAATTAAGATTTCGGTACTGTTCAACCTATGCACAATTTTTGAGTTGTTAACGAGCAAAATATATGTCATCACGTTATTTTACACATTTTTCTGGTCAAGTTACATATGTGGGTCATTTTAATTGGAGCTACAATTAATTAGTCATGAATTAAATCGTTTCAACATGGCATCTATGCAAATTTAATTAAACAACAAGTTTAAACATTTAATCATGGTTGTAAGTTGGATATTGTAAAACTACACAAAATTCTACACATTTTATATATTTAATTCATTTTAAGACGATGCACCGTTATTTGGTTATTAGCATTGCAAGATGAGGGGTTTCACTATAAAACGAATATTCTCTAGGTAATTTGCAAATTCGGAGCGCTGAAAAAAAAACACTGTTTGGCCAAATCTGGCGAGTGTTAGATAGCATAACGTGCACATGGGCGAGGCGTAGCGGGTTCTCACCATGACCACTTGGGCTGGACAGACTGGGCCTTGGGGAGCGTGTGATCGATTGGAGTAGAGCATGCGGGCTCGACTATGGTGGGCTGTGGAGAGGTGGTGGGCTGAGATGAAAGAAGATTGTGGCCCGTGACACGAATTCTAAAACACCAAAACGCCTGATGAATAAACCGGCTAGTTCTGCTATATATTTAACGGTTCGGGTATCAAAGAGAGTTCGATTGCGATGAAATTTGGCATGCGGCCTACCTACAGTATAATAAGACGACACACCAACTTTCAACCAATCCAAGAAATTTTTATACGGACTTTGAAAAAAATATTTTATCGATGCCACGGTCGCGTGCGTGTGTGGTTGGTCTCTAAACGATCAACAACAAAATGGGGAGAACCGGCAACTAACAACGGATGCAAGTTTAAAAAAAATGACGACAACGGAGTGCCAATGCAATGTAGATGATGCGCATGATGCAATCATGAATGCGACAACCAAAGAAATCACACGATGACAATGGAATAAGAGGGAAATCTTATGGAGCTTCGATTCCTGGCTGTTACAACTCTCCTACACTAACAAGAGACCTCGTCCCGAGATCTAAGAATGAAAAAGGGAAAGAGGAAGAGGAAAGGAAGAGGTCAACTTAGTTGCTTCTTTGAAAACGAGTGAAACCAATGATCCTTGAAGGTTGCAAAGAGATGAAGAATGACATGAGGAACAAGCCAGAATTCAAAAGAAATTTCGGCGGCACATCGGTAGGAAATAGAGGCAAAATTAGTAAGATGGAAAGAAGTTGAAAAGATTTCGCAACACTCTTATCCAATGGATAAGCAAGGAAAGAACATGATCTTGATAAAACAAGATAATGGATGAAATAGAGAAACATCACAAAGCCTCCAAAACAAAGAATAGAAACTAGATCATTTGACGGAGAAGAAAATGACAAGTTCTACCACAATTGAATTGAAGAGCATCCTTGAGGAGAGAGATTGAACGGAGTTGTTGTAAAATCAACAACGAAAAGAACAAGATTGCAGTGGACTTATGAAAACCATCTCAAAATTATGAGGTGAAAACCAGCCACTAACGACAATAATTGATTACTTGGGAGCAACAAGATATGCAAACTTCTATCACCGAGAGGATACCTTGAGAACTTGGATCATGATAAACACCATAATAGCAACAATCCTTAGGAAAAGTTTTAGGTGGAACCCAATCCAAGATAACTTCAATGAAGAAATCATGGGTTGAAAATATCTCATGATCAAAGAATTGGTGGGTTTAACTAACTCATTCTTGAAACAAATTCTCTTCAAAACTCTTCATGAATCAAAAATGCTATAACACCACCTCAAAGGATAATGGAGGAAGAATTGCACTTTGAAATGCAAGATAAAGAATACTTGAGATACTCCAACAAGAATTTTGAAGAAACCATTGAGAATGAATTAAATCCTAAACGAACCACCATGAAGGACCTCCATGTACAAAAGAATGATGAAAACAAATGAAGGAATAAAATAATAAGATTATCACCTGCAAAGATTTAGATGGAACTTCACGAAGAGATGCTTGAGAAATGCTTGAAATTTGTAAAAGAAAACATGAACAACTAAGAATCGATAATTGATATCATGAGCCAGTCCAGAAGAAGAATTGAAATCACCTTGATTAAACAAGAATAAGAATTATGTTATGCTTATCCTTCATCAAGTTAAAATGATGACAAGCAATGGATTTAGCATACCACTTATTCTTCTTGAAAATATTGAGGAGATATATGATCACAAACTTGAACAAGTCTTGGAAGAAACACCAGTAAGAATTCAGAAATGAATGAGGATACAAAGAATGAATGGAGATACATAAGAACGAAGAGATGATGAGCCGCCTAGCGGAAACTTGAATGAGGCACCGGAATCATTGAGATATGAACAAAGAGACAACAATTGAGAAGAATTTGAGAACGAAAGCTGAAAGCTAAGAATGAAGAAATCTTCTGAAATGATGGCCTTCGGAGGATCGAGAAATGAAAACAACTCTGAAATGCACCGGATAGACATGGAAGGAATTCTCATGATTGACAACAATTTGAAAGGATAGCAACAATCAGAAACATGAATCTTCAAAAGAGTGGACTAAGATTTAAGAGAACCACTTCGTCGGTCTTCAACGCGGAGAATGATGGTGAGAAACACCACCATGAATTACCGAGACACTTTGAAAAGAATGAAGAAAGAAAGGTTGAGCCAACGATGGAAATAATTTGAAAAAGGTCTTGAAGAAGGAATATGACTGATGGAATCCATACTTATGTCACACTTGAAAAGAAGTAGAGATGATCGGAAAAGATTAGAAGAGCCAGGTAAGATCCTGGAGAAGAACCTGTGGGTTATGGGCCCACTCGAAAGAAAACACCATTGAAAGATTGTTTGTAAGAGAGATATTGCACCAGTACAATGCAAACTTGATGAGGTGAGACGCTCGAAATAATTGAAAGGATTTGAATGGAAACATGAATCTTCAAAGATTTCTTCAGCACTCTCGATAGGATACAAAGGTTGAATAAACAATAGAGGCTTGGATAAGAATTTCCAACACGGGAAGCATTAGTGAATGACAAGGATATGATGAACACCTACAACTTGAATTGAATTCACGGGAGAAGAAAACAAGAATCAAGAATGATGAACTTAACACTGAGTGTCTTCACAATGAATCACTAGATACCATATGGTAGAAAAGATAGAGGAAGCATAACTGAAAAGAAAGGTACTTGGATGATAATTGAATCACTGAAGAAAAAGGGCGGGAGGGTGGGGAAAAGCAAAGACAACTTGGGACACATGAGACGAAATCCGGAAAGAAATGAGAGATTGATCTTGCAAATATTGAAAGGATTGAACTACTTGAAGAGAAGCACACCGGTTGAAATAATTAATATGACAATTCCGGTTGGACAAAAGGATTAGTATCCCCATAAAAATATGAGAACACTGTTTAGGAAAGATATGAAATCTCCACTTGACATCGAAGCAACTCGAATTACCATACTCTAACAGAACAAAGGATGAGACTTACAAAACAAGCCGGAAACAAATCCATGACACAGATTTTGTTCGATATTTTCGTGATAAGATTCGCATGGGCTCGATCGTACATTGGATTGTCATATTGAAATGACGCTCGAATATGCTCCCTGGGCGTAGCGAACTACAAGGCTTGACGAAGCATATTTGATGACATATGTCGAGACTATCCTTTGTAAGAAAAGCCATGAACAAACAAATCCACTAGATGTCAGACCCCAACCTCACATCATGCATCTGTTGGAAGATAATCCTAGGTAACTACTTGAATTCCCACGTCAGAATTTCTGAAATCTTTCTTGGTTATGCTATCAGGTTGCGGGTCCAGGAACCTAATCAGTGTAATCAGCTGCAAACCTTTCCCGCAACTATAACACATATCCGAGAAGTTCCGCAAATTCATCTACCTCAGACCCTCGTAATGACAATGATACCCATTATGGCAGTACATCTGGACGCTCTCCCCAGTACTAGTTGACGCCAAACTCCTCTCGCCACAAAGAGTATTGAAGCAATTTCGAACATCCTCCGTCGTGAGATACTAAGGAAACTAATAAATAGCGATGTGTCAAGAATACCCTAGAGCTCAACTTCCCGGTGGAAATCAAGTCAGGCAGGAGGCACCAAGTCAGAACTCCGTCACATCGGCATCATATAGGTTCCAAAATACCCGCGTGATCCTAAAACACTTTGAACGAGAAGAGGGTAGAATTAAAATGTCTACGTCAAGATTCCTCACCAGAGCATAGAAGAGGAGTAAAAGAATACTACTCTCCGATATATAACTAGACTCAAAGTATTTTTTTCGTTAGACTCGACTCAGCCAAGTTCGATCAATCAAGGGGGCTTCTAGGCCAGTACTACTCTGATACCAACTTGTAACACCCAAGATGCGATCCTATCCTTATTTTGGCTCGAGGGCCTCGACAGGGATAGAAGTGCATCTCATCATTTTGGAAGAATGGATATCGTTACAAGTACATGTGCAAAAGAGATGAGTATATGGAATTGGCTTACACTCGCCACAAGCTACAACATGAACATATCAATAAAACAATACATTCGATCATCATGTAGAAGAGCAGGGTCCGACTACGGATGAAAAAGCAAACGATAAAAGAACGACATCCATCCTTGATATCCCAGGCTGCTGGCCTGGAACCCATCCTATGATCGATGAAGAAGAAGAAGAAGAAACTCCAAATAAAACAATCATCGCGCTCACGTCAAGTATCAGTTTACCTATACCTACAACTTTTGTTGTATTCATGTGTGAGCCACATGGACTCAGCAATCTCATTTCCAAATGTATCAAAACTAAAAAAGCTTAATGGGTGAGGTATGATTAAGTGATGAGGCTGCGGCAAGCAACTAAGCATTTATTTGAGTGGCTAACTTACGAGTACAAGAATAAAAGGGGGGTGATCCACGCATATCGAACGTGAACTAAGCATGATCTCGAAGTGATCCTGAACACCTACTTACGTCAAACATAACCCCACCATGTCCTCTCTCGGATGCAGAACTCACGAGAAGAGACAGTCATGGTTACACACACATTTGGCATATTTTAATTGAGTTTACCTCAAGTTTGGTATGACTGGGTGTTAAACAAAGTTTCCAAGTTGCCACATAACCACGGGCATGGCTTTCCGAAAGATTTAACCCTGCAGGAGTGCTCCAACTAGTCCATCACAAACTACCACGAGCGGCATCGGAAACCTCGACCACGGAAAACCCGTGATCTCCTCGGATTCCTGGTGGAAAACCTCAACCTCAAGATACCCCAAAGTATCCTCGGAATCCCCGCACAAGACGTTTGAGAAAGGTAAAAAAAAATCCAGCAAGGCCGCCCGGCGTGTCGACGATCACGATATGAGCCGCGTATCTCGTTTTGAGGACACGACGGATGAGCAATATGTTGGGGAACGTCGCATGGGAAACAAAAATTTTCCAACGCGCACGAAGACCTATCATGGTGATGTCCATCTACGAGAGGGGATGAGTGATCTACGTACCCTTGTAGATCGTACAGCAGAAGCGTTAGTGAACGCGGTTGATGTAGTGGAACGTCCTCACGTCCCTCGATCCGCCCCGCGAACTATCCCGCGAACAGTCCCACAATCTAGTGCCGAACGGACGGCACCTCCGCGTTCAGCACACGTACAACTCGACGATGATCTCGGCCTTCTTGATCCAGCAAGAGAGACGGAGAGGTAGAAGAGTTCTCCGGCAGCGTGACGGCGCTCCGGAGATTGGTGATGATCTCGTCTCAGCAGGGCTCCGCCCGAGCTCCGCAGAAACGCGATCTAGAGGTAAAACCGTGGAGATATGTGGTCGGGCTGCCGTGGCAAAAGTTGTCTCAAATCAGCCCTAATACCTCGGTATATATAGGAGGGAGGGAGGGGAGGAGGCAGCCTCAAACCCTCAAGGTTTGGCCGAAATTTGAGGTGGAGGAGTCCTACTCCAATCCTACTTGGAGTAGGATTCCACCTTCCCACTTGGAAACTCTTTCCACCTTGTGTTTTTCCCTTCTCAAACCTTATGGGCCTTAGTGGGAACTTATTCCAGCCCACTAGGGGCTGGTTTATCTCTTCCCATAGCCCATGAGACCCCTTGGGGCGTGACACCCCTCTCGATGGTCCCCGTCACCCCTCCCGGCACTCCCGGTACACTACCGATGAGCCCGAAACTTTTCCGGTAATGCCCGAAAACTTTCCGGTAACCAAATGAGGTCATCCTATATATCAATCTTCGTCTCCGGACCATTCCGGAAACCCTCGTGACGTCCGTGATCCCATCCGGGACTCCGAACAACATTCGGTAACCAACCATATAACTCAAATACGCATAAAACAACGTCGAACCTTAAGTGTGCAAACCCTGCGGGTTCGAGAACTATGTAGACATGACCCGAGTGACTCCTCGGTCAATATCCAATAGTGGGACCTGGATGCCCATATTGGATCCTACATATTCTACGAAGATCTTATCGTTTGAACCTCAGTGCCAAGGATTCATATAATCCCGTATGTCATTCCCTTTATCCTTCGGTATGTTACTTGCCCGAGATTCAATCGTCAGTATCCGCATACCTATTTCAATCTCGTTTACCGGCAAGTCTCTTTACTCGTTCCGTAATACAAGATCCCGCAACTTACACTAAGTCACATTGCTTGCAAGGCTTGTGTGTGATGTTGTATTGCCGAGTGGGCCCCGAGATACCTCTCCGTCACACGGAGTGACAAATCCCAGTCTCGATCCATACTAACTCAACGAACACCTTCGGAGATACCTGTAGAGCATCTTTATAGTCACCCAGTTACGTTGTGACGTTTGATACACACAAAGCATTCCTCCGGTGTCCGTGAGTTATATGGTCTCATGGTCATAGGAACAAATACTTGACACGCAGAAAACAGTAGCAACAAAATGACACGATCAACATGCTATGTCTATTAGTTTGGGTCTAGTCCATCACATGATTCTCCTAATGATGTGATCCCGTTATCAAGTGACAACACTTACCTATGGTCAGGAAACCTTGACCATCTTTGATCAACGAGCTAGTCAACTAGAGGCTTACTAGGGACAGTGTTTTGTCTATGTATCCACACAAGTATTGTGTTTCCAATCAACACAATTATAGCATGGATAATAAACGATTATCATGAACTAAGAAATATAATAATAACTTTATTTATTATTGCCTCTAGGGCATATTTCCAACAGTCTCCCACTTGCACTAGAGTCAATAATCTAGTTCACATCACCATGTGATTTCAACGAATCCAACACCCATATAGTTCTGGGGTCTGATCACGTCTTGCTCGTGAGAGAGGTATTAGTCAACGGTTCTGAAACTTTCAGATCCGTGCGTTCTTTACAAATCTTTATGTCATCTTATAGATGCTGCTACTACGTGCTATTCGGAAATGCTCCAAATATCTACTCTACTATACGAATCCGTTTCACTACTCATAGTTATTCGGATTAGTGTCAAAGCTTGCATCGACGTAACCCTTTACGACGAACTCTTTAACCACCTCCATAATCGAGAAAAATTCCTTAGTCTATTTAGTTACTAAGGATAACTTTGACCGCTGATCAATGATTCAATCATGGATCACTTTCTGTACCTCTCAACAGATTTTGAGTCAAGGCACACATCAGGTGCGGTACTCAGCATGGCATACTTTAGAGTCTACGGCTAAGGCATAGAAGACGACCTTCGTCTATTCTCTTTATTCTGCCATGGTCGGGTTTTGAGTCTTACTCAAATTCACACCTCACAACGCAACCAAGAACTCCTTCTTTGCTGATCTATTTTGAACTCTTTCAAAAACTTGTCAAGGCATGCATCTTGTTGAAACTTCTATTAAGCGCTTTCGATCTATCTCCATAGATTTTTGATGCTCAACGTTCAAGTAGCGCAATCCAGGCACTCCTTTGAAAAACTCCTTTCAAACAACCTTTTATGCTTCACAGAAATTCTACATTACTTCTGATCAACAATATGTCAACCACATATACTTATCAGAAATTCTATAGTGCTCCCACTCACTTCTTTGGAAATACAAGTTTCTCGTAAACCTTGTACAAACCCAAAATCTTTGATCATCTCATCAAAGTGTATATTCCAACTCCGAGATGCTTGCACCAGTCCATTGAAGGATCACTGGAGCTTGCATACTTGCTAGTATCTTTAGGATCGACAAAACCTCCTGGTTGTATCACATACAATGTTTGCTCAAGGAAACCGTCGAGGAAACAATGTTTTGACATCCTACGTGCAATATTTCATAAATAATGCAGCAATTACTAACATAATTCTAATAGACTTTTAGCATCGCTACGAGTGAGAAAGTCTCATCATAGTCAACTGTTTGATCTTGTCGGAAACATCTTCGCGACAAGTCGAGCTTTTCTTAATAGTGACTTATCACCATCATCGTCTGTCTTCCTTTTAAAGATCCATTTTTACTCAATAGTCTAATGACCATCAAGTAGTTCTTCCAAAGTCTACACTTTGTTTTCATACATGGATCCTCTCTCGGATTTCATGGCTTCCAGCCATTTGTCGGAATCTGGGCCCACCATCGCTTTCTCCATAACTCGTAGGTTCACTGTTGCTCAACAACACGACCTCCAAGACAGGGTTACCGTACCACTCTGTAGTAGTACACGACCTTGTCAACCTACGAGGCTTGTAGTAACTTGATCGGATGCTTGATGATCACCATCATCAGCTTCCACTTCAATTGGTGTAGGCGCCACATGAACAACTTCCTACGCCCTGCTACACACTGGTTGAAGTGATGGTTCAATAACCTCATCAAGTTCTACTACCCTCCCACTCAATTCTTTCGAGAGAAACCTTTCCTCAAGAAAGGATACGTTTCTAGAAACAAACACTTTGCTTTTGGATCTGAGATAGGAGATGTACCCAACTGTTTTGGATATCCTATGAAGATGCATTTATCCGCTTTGGGTTCGAGCTTATCAGACTGAAACTTTTTCACATAAGTGTCGAAGCCCCAAACTTTCAAGAAACGACAGTTTAGATTTCTCTAAACCTTAGTCTATACTGTGTCATCTCAACAGAAATACGTGGTGCCCTATTTAAAGTGAATGCGGTTGTCTCTAATGCTTAACCCATAAACGATAGTGGTATTTCGATAAGAGACATCATAGCATGCACCATACCAAATAGTGTGTGCCTATGACGTTCAGACACATCATCACACTATGATGTTCCAGGTGGCATGAACTGCGAAACAATTTCCACATTGTCTTAACTGCGTACCAAAACTCGTAACTCAGATATTCATTTCGATGATCATATCGTAGACAGTTTATCCTCTTGTTACGACGAACTTCACTCCGAAACAGAATTGAACTTTTCAATATTTCAGACTTGTGATTCATTAAGTAAATACTCTAGTATCTACTCAAATCATCATTGAAGTAAGAACATAATGATATCCACTGCGTGCCTCAGCACCCATTGGACTGCATACATCAAAATGTATCACTTCCAACAAGTTACTGTCTTGTTTCATCTCAATGAATACAAGGCCTTGCTCATGTGGTATGATTTGCATGTCACTAGTGATTCGAAATCAGGTGAGTACAAAGATCCATCAACATGGAGCCTCTTCATGCAATTTATACTAACATGACTCAAGCGGCAGTGCCACAAGTAAGTGGTACTATCATCATTAACTCGTATCTTTTGACACCAATATTATGAACATGTGTAACACTACGATTGAGATTCAATAAACCATTGAAGGTGATTATTCAAGCAAATAGAGTAACCATTATTCTCTTTGAATGAATAATCGTATTGCAATAAACACAATCCAATCATGTTCGTGCTTAATGCAAGCACCAAATAACGATTATTTAGGTTTAACACCAATCCCGATGGTAGAGGGAGCGTGTGACGTTTGATCATATCAACCTTGGAAACACTTCCAACACGTATCGTCACCTCGCCTTTAGCTAGTCTCCATTTATGCCGTAGCTTTCATTTCGTGTTACTAATCACTCAACAACCGAACCGGTATCCAATACCCTCATGCTACTAGGAGTACTAGTAAAGTACACATCAACATCATGTATATCAAATATACTTCTTTCGACTTTTGCCAGCCTTCTTATCTACACAGTATCTAGAGTTGCTCCGCCTTAGTGACTGTTCTCCTCATTACAGAAGCACTTAGTCTCGGGTTTGGGTTTAATCTTGGGTCTCTTCATTAGTGCAGCAACTGTTTTGCCATTTCACGAAGTATCCCTTCTAGCCCTTGCCTTTCTTGAAACTTAGTGGTTTTACAAACCATCAACTATTGATGCTCCTTCTTGATTTCTACTTTCGCAGTGTCAAACATCGCGAATCGCTCAAGGATCATTGTATCTATCCTTGATATGTTATAGTTCATCACGAAGCTCTCAAAGCTTGGTGGCAGTGACTTTGGAGAACCATCACTATCTCATCTGGAAGATTAACTCCCACTTGATTCAAGTGATTGTCGTACTCAGACAATCTGAGCACACGCTCAACGATTGAGCTTTTCTCCTTTACTTTGTGGACAAAGAATCTTGTTGGAGGTCTCGTACCTCTTAACAAGGGCACAAGCATGAAATCACAATTTCATCTCTTTAGAACATCACTTATGTTCCGTGACGTTTTAAAACGTTTTCGGCGCCTTGCTTCTAAGCCATTAAGTACTTTGTACTGAACTATCGTGTAGTCATCAGAAACGTGTATGTCGGATGTTCACACAATCCACAGACGACGCTCGAGGTGCAGCACACCGAGTGGTGCATTAAGGACATAAGCCTTCTGCGCAGCAACGAGGACAATCCTCGGTTTTACAGACTCAGTCTGCAAAGTTTGCTACTATCAATTTCAACTAAATTTTCTCTAGGAACATATAAAACAGTAGAGCTATAGCGCAAGCTACATCGTAATTCGCAAAGACCATTAGACTATGTTCATGACAATTAGTTCAATTAATCATATTACTTAAGAACTCCCACTCAAAAAGTACATCTCTCTAGTCATTTGAGTGGTACATGATCCAAATCCACTATCTCAAGTCCGATCATCACGTGAGTCGAGAATAGTTTTAGTGGTAAGCATCTCTATGCTAATCATATCAACTATACGATTCATGCTCGACCTTTCGGTCTCATGTGTTCCGAGGCCATGTCTGCACATGCTAGGCTCGTCAAGCTTAACCCGAGTGTTCCGCGTGTGCAACTGTTTTGCACCCGTTGTATGTGAACGTTGAGTCTATCACACCCGATCATCACATGGTGTCTCGAAACGAAGAACTGTCGCAACGGTGCACAGTCGGGGAGAACACAATTTCGTCTTGAAATTTTAGTGAGAGATCACCTCATAATGCTACCGTCGTTCTAAGCAAAATAAGGTGCATAAAAGGATTAACATCACATGCAATTCATAAGTGACATGATATGGTCATCATCACACGCTTCTTGATCTCCATCACCAAAGCACCGGCACGATCTTCTTGTCACCGGCGTCACACCATGATCTCCATCATCATGATCTCCATCAACGTGTCACCAACGGGGTTGTCGTGCTACTCATGCTATTACTACTAAAGCTACATCCTAGCAAAATAGTAAACGCATCTGCAAGCACAAACGTTAGTATAAAGACAACCCTATGGCTCCTGCCGGTTGCCGTACCATCGACGTGCAAGTCGATATTATCTATTACAACATGATCATCTCATACATCCAATATATCACATCACATCGTTGGCCATATCACATCACAAGCATACCCTGCAAAAACAAGTTAGACGTCCTCTAATTTTGTTGTTGCATGTTTTACGTGGTGACCATGGGTATCTAGTAGGATCGCATCTTACTTACGCAAACACCACAACGGAGATATATGAATTGCTATTTAACCTCATCCAAGGACCTCCTCGATCAAATCCGATTCAACTAAAGTTGGAGAAACTGACACTTGCCAGTCATCTTTGAGCAACGGGGTTACTCGTAGCGATGAAACCAGTCTCTCGTAAGCGTACGAGTAATGTCGGTCCAAGCCGCTTCAATCCAACAATACCGCGGAATCAAGAAAAGACTAAGGAGGGCAGCAAAACGCACATCACCGCCCACAAAAACTTTTGTGTTCTACTCGAGAAGACATCTACGCATGAACCTAGCTCATGATGCCACTGTTGGGGAACGTCGCATGGGAAACAAAAATTTTCCAACGCACACGAAGACCTATCATGGTGATGTCCATCTACGAGAGGGGATGAGTGATCTACGTACCCTTGTAGATCGTACAGCAGAAGCGTTAGTGAACGCGGTTGATGTAGTGGAACGTCCTCACGTCCCTCGATCCGCCCCGCGAACTATCCCGCGAACAGTCCCACGATCTAGTGCCGAACGGACGGCACCTCCGCGTTCAGCACACGTACAGCTCGACGATGATCTCGGCCTTCTTGATCCAACAAGAGAGACGGAGAGGTAGAAGAGTTCTCCGGCAGCGTGACGGCGCTCCGGAGGTTGGTGATGATCTCGTCTCAGCAGGGCTCCGCCCGAGCTCCGCAGAAACGCGATCTAGAGGTAAAACCGTGGAGATATGTGGTCGGGCTGCCGTGGCAAAAGTTGTCTCAAATCAGCCCTAATACCTCGGTATATATAGGAGGGAGGGAGGGGAGGAGGCAGCCTCAAACCCTCAAGGTTTGGCCGAAATTTGAGGTGGAGGAGTCCTACTCCAATCCTACTTGGAGTAGGATTCCACCTTCCCACTTGGAAACTCTTTCCACCTTGTGTTTTTCCCTTCTCAAACCTTATGGGCCTTAGTGGGAACTTATTCCAGCCCACTAGGGGCTGGTTTATCTCTTCCCATAGCCCATGAGACCCCTTGGGGCGTGACACCCCTCTCGATGGTCCCCGTCACCCCTCCCGGCACTCCCGGTACACTACCGATGAGCCCGAAACTTTTCCGGTAATGCCCGAAAACTTTCCGGCAACCAAATGAGGTCATCCTATATATCAATCTTCGTCTCCGGACCATTCCGGAAACCCTCGTGACGTCCGTGATCCCATCCGGGACTCCGAACAACATTCGGTAACCAACCATATAACTCAAATACGCATAAAACAACGTCGAACCTTAAGTGTGCAGACCCTGCGGGTTCGAGAACTATGTAGACATGACCCGAGTGACTCCTCAGTCAATATCCAATAGTGGGACCTGGATGCCCATATTGGATCCTACATATTCTACGAAGATCTTATCGTTTGAACCTCAGTGCCAAGGATTCATATAATCCCGTATGTCATTCCCTTTATCCTTCGGTATGTTACTTGCCCGAGATTCAATGTCAGTATCCACATACCTATTTCAATCTCGTTTACCGGCAAGTCTCTTTACTCGTTCCGTAATAAAAGATCCCGCAACTTACACTAAGTCACATTGCTTGCAAGGCTTGTGTGTGATGTTGTATTACTGAGTGGGCCCCGACATACCTCTCCGTCACACGGAGTGACAAATCCCAGTCTCGATCCATACTAACTCAACGAACACCTTCGGAGATACATGTAGAGCATCTTTATAGTCACCCAGTTACGTTGTGACGTTTGATACACACAAAGCATTCCTCCGGTGTCCGTGAGTTATATGATCTCATGGTCATAGGAACAAATACTTGACACGCAGAAAACAGTAGCAACAAAATGACACGATCAACATGCTATGTCTATTAGTTTGGGTCTAGTCCATCACATGATTCTCCTAATGATGTGATCCTGTTATCAAGTGACAACACTTACCTATGGCCAGGAAACCTTGACCATCTTTGATCAACGAGCTAGTCAACTAGAGGCTTACTAGGGACAGTGTTTTGTCTATGTATCCACACAAGTATTGTGTTTCCAATCAATACAATTATAGCATGGATAATAAACGATTATCATGAACTAAGAAATATAATAATAACTTTATTTATTATTGCCTCTAGGGCATATTTCCAACACAATACATACGGTAGCCGTATAGAAATCCCCCAAGTTGCCCCGGGTGGCTCGGCAAGTGGCTATGTTTGGGACGAACTGTCGGGACCCCGACCCTAAGCCATAGGAATCCATCCTATAACACATCACATCTCTTTGCGGTCTCACGCACGGTAAACCCCACGGTTGCAGCCTTACCTTAGCCGGGACCGTTTGCGCCTTTTGACTCGCGTATGCAATTGTGTCGCTAGCAATCCAATGACAAAGAACCCGGATCAACATGTCTAGTCATAAACCAAAGTGGCAGTTCCGCACAGGGAGAGGCATACATGACCCAACAAAGCAGGTGTCGGTCATCAGCGAATGTAGACGAGTCGTAGCAAGCTACAAGGACTCCATTACATCATGTGACATTTCCCCAAAGGGGACAGACACATCAGCTAAGAAGGACACACGCCGGTCAACCAATGTGTCCGGAGCAGTAGCGAGCTACCATGGCTCGTTGGATCACAAAGGGGCATTCCCTGTAAGGAATGCTACTAAAGTCTACGGCTAGGTAATCGAACCCCATACATATCAAGCATGGCACATGTACGCATGGCATACCGATATGTATAGATACATCGATGGCATCACAACATAACCATAAACATACAAGCTTTATTTAAAAGGCTCGGTAGAGCCACACACATAATATTACATAGTAGGGGTCTCACGACCCATCATAGCAGTCATTCAAGTTACAAGCCAGCGGAAGTAGATAAACTGTCTGAGTACAGACAGATGAAACTAGAAGGCACATGGCCTGACTATACTACAGACCCACCCTAGGGCAAGATCGTAGCTGGGATACCAGCTACTCGTCGTCGTCGATGTCTAGGAAGAACCCTCCATTAGGGTCATTAACAACCTCTGCAACAAATATTAAGCAAACATGAGTACAGAGGTACTCAACAAGACTTTAGGATAACTATCTACTCATGCAAGTATCAATAAGGAATTGTGGGATTTCATGCGGAAAGCCAACATTTGACTCGTGGCTAGACAACTTGCATTTTTTTAAATAATTTGGACAACTTGATTTCTCGCACACGAGTCCACTAACACCACAACAATACTCTATCATGGAATCATTTCGTCTCCATACGGAATGCCGTCCACGACACTCACGCTTATCTTGACAATTTTATGAGTAGCCATTGAAGTTATCTATGAACAACATATGTCTCCAAGTAGTCCATATCCGCGGACACGACTATTCGAATAGATCATAACCCTGCAGGGGTGTACTTCGTCACACACGCTCTCGCAACTTATCGCCATGTGCACGTCATGCACCTCGGCAACCTTCAAGCGGAAGCCCAGCGAGGGAGTCGACCACGACCGTTAACCACGCTAATACTTAGTCCAGGTCTATCGCCTATCTGAGGATAACCCGCACGGAAGTCCGGCCAAGGTTTCCGCCATGGCCCCAAACGATGTGCGCAGGGTTCCCAAGCCCACCATCCGGGTGCCACTTGGTACACCGTGCCACTGCCTACCGCATCATAGCCCACCTCTCAGGTCAACGCTATGCACGGCCTCCACCATGACTATAAACACCAGAAACTACTTGCAACTCGTGGACCGAGTACTAAGCGATTAATAAGTCGAGAGGGTCAATTAAGTATCCCAACGTGTGGTAGTATCTAGTCTTGGATTACATACACGGAACTCAGTTCCTAAGGACGGTTCCAATGAAACAACCCGCCATGTACTCCTACATAGCCTTTCACCGGTACCTTTACCAAATCAAGTTCAACACACAACCTTTACTTACTGAACACATTCTCACAATTCTGTTCATCTCCCCGATGACAGACCATACACAACTCTAAGCATATCATGCATAGCAGGATAAGGCACATCATGGCTCAAGCATCTACCAGGTATGCTAGGTTGCAAGGTTCAGCTATTTACTGTGACAAAGACAGGTCATGCAAGGAAGTGGGTTCAACTAACGTGGCAAAAGCATTTGAGCATTTGATCCTAATGCAATAAGTAAGTGCAGGAACGGGAACATGGGATTTATCGGGATGATCAAAATAGTTGCTTGCCTTGTTGCTCAGAGGAGGGACAATATCCGTCAGTCGGATATTCAGTGGAATCCGGAGGAGCGGAGCCTACCGAAAGAAATGACAACAATCAATAACAATCATATGCAACAAGATGATGCATGAGCATGGCATGAGGATGCAAGGTGGTATGCTAATATAGCTAACATTTATTAGGTTTGAAGTTGATTTGAATCAGATTTAATATTCTCGTATACCATTTTAATTGATTCGACATGATGCTCAGATCAACTTGTTTTTAACATGCATGGAAATGATATGTTAAGTTGTTGGCTGTGATTGATCAATGTTTGATCTTAGTATTTGAAGTGGAATTCAATTGATTTTCAAATTCCATCTCCATAGCATTTATAAAATTTAACTTATTCATTATTCTACATGTTTGGTCTAGTAACATTTTCAAACATGTTTGAAAATGACATATTCAGATTCCTTGGATTTTTCTGATACTTTTTCATATATAAATTATTTTCATTGGAGTTACATATTAATTTCTATAATTTTTAGAAGTTTTGGCATTTTTTTGGAACTCTTTTAAATCAGAAATTCACTTATTGCGTTAGCATGGCATCAGCAGGTCCAACTGGCCGTTGAAAGTCAAACCTGACCAGTGGGACCCACTGGTCAGTGACTCTGGTCAGTTTTTAGATTAGTTTTAAACTTAATTAGCTAATTAACAGTACTGGACCCACATGTCAGTGACTTATTAGATTAATTAATTTTATTTTTGTTAACCAAAATCATCGAGAGGCTGGTCCCACACGTCAGTGGCTCAGGCCAGCTGAGATCCACCGGCGGCGAGGTCGTCCTCGCCGGCGGTGAGCCTCCGACGACCACCAGTACGGCGGAGGGGCTCGGAAACGGCGCACAAGCGGCCAAACTGTGCGCAGAGTGCACCAGAGGAACGACACGACTCCCGCAGGTTCATTTTTGCACTTAGCGGGGGCTGATCTGGTCGGAGATGACGCCGGCGACGAGCTTGGCGGCGGCCAAAGTTCGGGCGTCATCGGGGTCATCGAAACAGAGGGAGCTACGCACGTGAATGAGCTCCTACGACATCTACGCGATGGTCTGAAACTGCTGGTGGCCTCAGAAGGACGAGTTGTTCACCGGAGGGCTACCGGCAATGAGCTCCCGCGACGGATCTTGTCGGGCTCCGGTGAAATCAAGGCTAGAGGAAGGGATCGAAGGGGGAAACTTGGGGAAAGCTTCGCAAGCTCACGGGGAGTGCAGTGGTGGCGCTAGCTTGCTCGGGGACGGCCTGGAGAGGGAGAACGTCGGCGATGAACTTCGGTGACCCGAGGAAGAAGACGACTGCGTCTCGGCGTCGGGCTCGTGGCTAGGAAGCTTCAGGGAGCTGCGACGGTTCTATTGCGCGGCTCACGAGGGAAAGAGGTAGGCTAGAACGACGGCGAGCTCGAGCTCTGCTCGGGCTCCAATGGCGGCAGTGGGGAACGAAGCAGAGGGGGAGAATGAGGAGAGGATGAGCTCGGGCACGCCTCGGGAGGGTTATCCCCTCGCGTGCCAGCGCAGAGCGGTGGCCAGGCAGGCGCACAGGTGCGTGGCCGCGCCGGAGTACGCGGCGGCCACCTCCTGCTGCCCACTGGCGGGGGAGGAAGACGACAGGGAAGAGGCTGGGCCGGGCCAGGTGAGCGACAAGTAGGTCTTTCCTCATTTTTTTCTGTTTTGTTTCTGTTTTGCTAACTATTTTGATTTGCTATTTATTTCAGCTCCAAAATAGCTTATAAAATTATTTTGAACACACCAGAATATTAGTTGGAATATATCCAATCATTCCTGAAGTTTTCAACATTTTTGAAAACTTAAAGTTTTTGAATTCAAATTTTAAACTTGAATCCAGTAGCTTTTTGCATTTAAATAAAATGCCAAAGGTGTTATGAAAATAGTTTTCTTCACTGCTTATTTGCTGTCATGAATTATCAGAAAAGTTGAACTTTTCTTGAGGCCATTTTGGGTTCATTGATTTGAACAAGTTTAGAATTTCTTTGAATTTGAGAAGTGGCTAGGGTTTTTGAGTTTTGCTTCACCACTTGCTTTGATATAGTTGCAATTTTCTTGGATGCAATGCAAAGAAGATATGGGCACAATGCTATACTTGATTAGGGTTCCAGGAATGTGACACGAACACCATCAACACTGCCCCCTCTATTGTGTTGAATTACTCCTTGGATTCATGACGCCCTGTGTTTTAATAACGATGTTCAGTATTATTATGTTGGGCAAATATCCGCGCACCAACTTTCAACCCAAACCGAGAAAGTTTTATGCACATTTTTAAAAACAATATTTTATCAATGTCGCGGGCACGTGCGTGTGTGGTTGGTCTCTAAACGGTCGACGACAAAATAAAGAGAACCAACAACTAACAACGGATGCAAGTTTTTTTTAAAAATGACGACAACGGAGTGCCGATGCAATGCATGAATGCAACAACCAAACAAATCATACAACGACAATGGAATAATAGGGGAATCTTATGGACCGTCGATTTCGTGTTTACAACCTGCGCCGCCGCGCCCAACCAACTAAGGAATGCCATGTCACCCTCACGGCGTCCCTCGGCCATCGAGGCCCACAACGGCTTGGATGTGGTCCTCCGGGCCTGCCTGCACCTGTACCAGGCCCGAACCGCGCCCGCCTCTGAGCCACCCTTGAAACCTGGTGCCTGGCCCCGCGCGCTGCTTGCCTATTCGCCTCACCGGTGCGCCGCCGCCTCCATCCGACCTGCGAGGAGCCTCCGCCGGAGCCCTGCCAAAGAAATGCCCTTGCCACGCTCCTTCTCTCATTCTCCTACTCTCCCTCCTCTTCTCCTCGCCCTCTCTCTTGCCTCCTCGCAGGTGGCCGAAGCCATGGTCGCCGCTTCCCAAGAGCTCGCTGCAGCCGTCGTCTCGTGCCCCGCTGCCACGAGAGATGGATGGATCTGGGCAGCTTCGCCGCAGCTCCGCCCGCTCCCGGCTAACCCCGCCCCCGCGCCGACCTGCTGTCGGCGGGCGTTGCTGTAGCCGCTACCCGTGCTCCCGCTCGAGCACGTGAACGAGGAGGACGACGAGCCCCTGTCTGCCTTCGTGTGGGCCAGCGCCTCCCTTGGCCCAACTCCTTCTCTCGCCTACCAGATCCGGCCCATGAGGCCCAAAGTGAGCAACCCCCATTTTTCTACTAAATCTTTTGCGTTGTTAAAAATTCATCATATATACATTTTGAATCATCTGCAACTTTTAAAGTGTGCATGTGTTGGAAACATTTTATATATGAAAATCGATCTACAAAACATGCTCTTCATGATGGCATCATTAACACACACATTAAAAGTCATCTACGTGATATAAATTGTGTTGCAAAAATGCTCCTTGAAATAATTGCAGAAAACCATTATTTTATTCAAACTTGTGGAGATGATTGCATCAAATCTATAGCCCATATGCATGTGGTTCCTTCATGAGTTCTGGTCTATGTTATGTCTAGTTTGATTCCATGCAAATCATCTCTATGATGTCAATATGTTGTTCTAAATTAGCTATCGTGTTAAATCTGTTTTTCTCTTACGATAAGTTTCGTTTTGTGAGAATCATGATAAGCAAACCATGCATCCTTTGAACTAGTGCCTATGGAGTAATATGTATTATGCCATGTCTACTTTCTGGTAGTATTTTTTCCATGTCATGAAATCCATGTTTAGCTGTAATTTTAATCATGTGAACATGCCTACAAAATGTTGTTGTTTTGAGATGCTAAAATAATTATAAGTCTGAAACTGTTATATTTTGTTGCTGTTTTGCCATGTGAATTTCCATTGATCTACAAGTCCTTTGGTTTTGCCCCCATGGATTCTTTTGTAAAGCATGTTATGTACCATCATGTCGTGCCATTAGTTTTCATGTACATGATTTGCATCATAGATACTTCCACTGTCAAACATACCAATCTGTTAAAAAAACCGATGCTCTTGTGCCCTGTTATTTTCATTAAGTCTAAGAATCTATTTTCTTGAGATCGCTTTGTTGTGTTGATGCTAGCCATGTGTGTGTGTGTGTATTTATACCATGCTAATGTTGAATGAAATGAAATGAAGCGCATCATGTCTACTACCATACTATAAATGTTCATGCCATGATAAGTCATGTACCATATATTTTGCTTGTTGTAAATGTTCACGCCTTCAAGTTAAAATTGTTTGTTAAAAACCGTTATTTTCACGAAGTCCCTAAATGTTATGTTTTATAATCATGTTGTGAGCTTCCTACCATGTGATCCATGACTCTTTTGAGTATGATTCCTTTTGACAAAATGAAGCGTATGTTACATGCTACTTCCTCATTCTTTATTTGTGCATTTTAAGTTCTTGTAGCTTGGTGTTTTGGTATGTGCAAGTTGCTATGTTCCTGTTTTGGATAGATTATAATTAAAACTTGAGTTGTTTGTGTTTGTTCAACCGTGGCTCCATTTAAACATGTTGTACATGAAATTTGCCTAGAATTTTACGTAGTTTCATAATATCTTGTTGCATCCATGTTTTAAAATGTTTGTGGTTGTCGTTAGCATGCATTTTGCATTCATGACATATTTATTTTGTATTTGTCATATCTTTTAGGCCTGTAGCTCCGTTTTAATATATATATATATATATATATATATATATATATATGTATGTATGTATGTATGTATGTGTGTGTGTGTAAAGCGCCTAGAATAACGTGTAGAATACGATGGTGCACGTTATTTTCATGTTTAATAAATATAAAATATGTTTACTTCAGATGTGTATCATTTTCAAAATTTCCATATGGGATCGTTTCAGAAACGCTATATGTTATTTTCGATCTTGTTTAAAATGGCTAGATAAACAGTTTACTTATGCTTCACTTCTTGTAAACTTGTCGTGTAATTAAACGAGAGTGAACCAAATGGTTCAAACACGAAGTTTCGTTAATATGCAACTCGTTGCATATTGAACCTCAAGTAATGTACAATACTTGTTTGTTGTGCATGTCATGCCTTGCATATTTAAGCGGACGAAACGAAAAGGTTGTGTAGTACCTGTTTGTTGTGTTTGAGGTGAATAGGTTGTGACAAAAAACGAAACGAAAAGATGGGAGACGAAGCGGAAAACCGGCAGCCAAAGGATGCAACGTTGGTATTCAATCCCCACTACAACAAAACGTTTTTAGCTCCCGTCCAACCTTTCACATACCAGTCATGCGTGTCAAAAATTTAGATAACGGCTTAGCTCATTACCGCAACGAGTGACACGTCGTGACGTGGCAAGGCTGACGATGAAAGAGGAACGTGCATGTATGTCTCTTTTGTTTTCATGCTCATACATGTGGAAAAACAACCTTCCTTATAAAGAGATCCAACTCCTACTAAGTGAACAATATGAGACTAAATTTTTGCCCCACCTCTTGCGTTGCATGAATGGACTGAGTGGGCTCCTAGAATTTATTAGGAATTATAAAAATGCTATTGGACTGGTCCATATATAGATCAAATTCCAGCAAAAAATATTTCTATAAGGCATTCTTCCTATTCTCTACATTTCATACAAAAACACCTAGACTCAATGGAAAAATCCTATCATGTGAATTAAATCTCATTTCCTACGACGTAACTTTCCTACCCTATGAAATGAAACCAAAGGAGGCCTAAAGCTGCTATTTAGGTAGTACTACTTGCAAGTTGTTCCACTGCGAGTTGCAGCAGTAATCTATCACGGTGGCAGAAACTGCATTGTTCACTTAAGAGCATCAACTCAATTTAAGATTCTAGGAAACTGATCTGCTATTCCAGAAGGGCAAGGTTTTCCGACAACACGCGCATCCTTACATTATATCATCCATTGACAATTTGACATCTAGCTTCTGATGGGAAATGCTTTTCGTAGACTAACTTTCCACACATCAGGACACATGAGCAGGAAAACTGAGCTAAACCGGATCGCGACACACAAGGGTGCAGGGCAGTCAGGTGGATGAAATGATTGGCTCACCAAAGATGGCATCGTGTTGCCCTCCAAAGGCTTGCACAAAGAAACCCAAGATGCCCTCCAGGAAAGGGCAGCGGCAGCAGCAGCAGCAGCTTTGATTTCAGTCATCTTCCGTTAGGGCTAGGCAAAGGTCTCTGAGAGCTTGGAGAAACCCAGCTTCCTGAGACGGCTGCTCATCGGATTACCGCACCTGACATCCACCACCTCGACGCCATGCACATTTCCTTTCTTCTTGGCCTTTTCCAAGTTGGGGCTCCTGTCAACCAGCACACCATCCGAGTGCAGCATCGGGGAGCTGGACTTGTTCCGGTGAGAGCTCCTCCTTGTCTTGCAGGCTTCTTCAGCACTCACACGGTCAGCTCTGCCATTACTACTGTTGTTGTTGCTGCTGGAAACACTGGACGAGCTCTTCCTTAGGATGATCTTCCGGGGGCTAGCGCCACATGGCAACGAAACCGGACTGCTTTGGCGTCTTAGGCGCGGGGTGGCAGCTCCTTGCGGCGTGACTTTGATGGCCTCCAGTTCTCTCGTCATGAGTGAGCCGATGGTGCCGGTTGTGCCCACTTTGATAGCGCCTCCCTCACCGTTGACAAGCTCGGCAGCGCACGGCATGATCTGTTTATGAGAAAAGACTGGTAACTGATTAGGCTTTGTCACAAATGAGAAGGTGATGAAGCAAGATTTATTGACGAGAGAGACAGGGGCAGTGTACTGCAAAGGTGAAAACCCAGGGAGAAAGTTGCACGACAACTCGGATGAAAATCATGGCGTGTTCGTCATCCAAGATGAGAGGCGTATAATACTAACAGACACTTGCTTCCATGATTGTTACTCGAGAAAACATGGACAAGAATAAGGCTGTCATGATCATACCACTAGGGGAGTAACATGCATGGCATGGCAGTCAAGCCCTTTCTGCTCTGCTCCGAGATGAGGACTTGGGGTATCCACACAACTAATCAGCCTAGTTATTATGTCTACCCAACAAATCTAATCAATTTCTCCTAATGCTACCCACACGACAAATTTAACAAAATCATTGCATGCAGAAATGGTACTTTGTTCCGATACAATTTGATGGGCAGTCACATCATGTACCAATATGTTTTCGCAATAAAAATACTGTAAATATGCTTAAGAACGACACCGCTTTCCCCAGAAAACCTGATTTTTTTTTCCGCACAACATTGAGTTGAATTACATGACGCGACGGAGCACCGACAGTCTGAAACTACTAGTGTATAACACATTACACTAGTACCAGAAGGCGGAAGCAAATGGACAACTAACCTGTAAAAAACTCTCAGTGTACAAGGATTAAAAAACTCTCAGCATGCTTTTAAAAGCTTTGTTCATGTAATCTACGCCTCTGATTGAGGGCCTTTCAGGACAATTTGACCAGCATCTGAGGTATAAAGGTGCACTAGACACAAAACATTTTTATCCCCTTTTCTCATAAGCTTTCTGCTCCATCTTTCCTGCCTTAATTCCCTCAGTGCATCTACTGATAACTACCTTTAGACCATATACTGTATATCATGTAGGCCAAAAATGTTCTAGCTTACAAAATAATAATAAGTAGGCCACATTGGTATGTTATCCCCTTCTAGAGAAGTAGTACCCCTAATAATAAGTACAATGATTTTTGGCACCAACAGCAGCAAGAAGAAACAAATGGCATCAAGCATCACTTGATGGGATGCCAACTGGGCAAAGCAAAGAACCTACTACTTCCTTCCTCCTGCCGCATTCTTTTTTTCTGCATATCTATCCCTATTCTTGGATTCCTTGGGCTACTACTACTGGTCTAGTGACTGATTAATCTAATGCGGCACCAAATCATGTGGCAGCGCCGGCCAAACTCATTAATCTAAGGAACACTGAAACGGAAGAACACAAGAACTGGAACAGAAAATTTCCTTGAGAAGGAGCACCAGACGAGCGGCTCTGGACAGGAGCTCTCCATAACACAGTCTTGCTACTCCAGTTAAGGAGAAAATGAAAAACTAATGGACTAGTCTACACACAAGTGACAATTCGGGAGAAGAACAAACATTTGGAGCCATAGACAATTAGCAATCCGGGACAGATTCGAGAGAAATGGCACCCAGCCAAACCATTGCATTCCTCCTTGTGCCTTTTCTCAAAAATAATCGCAAGAAGAAATGGTGAGAGGGGAAATAGCAGTGGCAGGACCTCTGGATTGGATCCCCAAAGGAGCTCCCACCAACAATTTCGCGTAAAATCTTTCTTTCACCCCCCAACAGCACGGCCGTTGGAGATACCACGCAAAGCAACGAGATAAAAAGGATGCTGCGGCTTACCTACCGGCCTTGTGAATCTTGAAGCGCTTGAAGATCTTTGCGCAGCAGGAGGAGAGAGGGGTAGAAGAAGTGGGGAAGAAAAGGGGGGCAGCTTCTGGCCAGAATTGAATTGAAGAACACAGGGGAAGGGTGAGGAGAGGAGATATCGACAATGGGGTCACACCAAACGCTCTGTGTTTTGAAGACCGCGACCTATATCATTATCACCTCACCTCCATTTATTGCCTCCCTCCTTCCCTCTCCTCTCCTCTCCTCTCTCGTTTTGTCATGTGCCCGTGTACAACGCTTGTCTTATCGGCCAAAGACGAGTGGTGTGTATTTATGGGTTATTCGTATTTACTCATTTTTTTACGACCTTGCCTATTATTTTGTTGATAGAAGAAGTTGAAAAAAAGTACTCCCTCCGTTCAGAAATACTTGTCCTAAAAATGGATATAATGGATGTATCTATAACAAAAATAAGTCTAAATACATTCATCTTTAGGACAAGTATTTTAGGACGGAGGTGATATATGAGATGATACAATGCATGACACGGATGCAAAATATGTGAAAATGACGTTCAAAGAACTTTTTTTTTCTCGAAACAGGCTTTCGCCCCGCTTTATATATAAAGCAAATAAACCAGTATCCAGACATCACATCCCAACAAAGTGACAGAAAAGAGGACCCGCTGGGGCAGCAGCACAATCCAGCCTAAGAAAAGAGAAGAAACAAAAAATGCCATCAAAGGGACCAGCTAAGCAGCATGCGAGGTAGAGGAGAGCCGTCGGACGCCCACCATCAACGCGTCCAGGTAGCACTGAAGCCGGTCACGGTCTCGGGTCCTAACGAGCGGATGCGAGTGCTACAAGAAGGCAATGAATTTGAAGTACGAGTCAGATGCACGCCGCTGAAACACCTTCTCAATCACCATTTTATTGCGAGTAGTCCAAAGAGTCCACATCATAGCTGCGAAGACCAGCCAAAACAGTCGGCGTTTACGGTCGACCTGGGTGGCCCGCACGTGCAGAAAATATGCAAGGTCATAGGCCTCCCACTCCGGCCCCAGAGCCTCGCGTACAAAGCACCAAAGGGCCTGTGCCGCGACGCAGGAGAGCAGAATGTGAGATCCAGTCTCCGGGACATGGCACAAGGGACAGATGTTGTTACCCGGACCATGGCGTTTCAGCACCTCGGTCCCTGAAGGTAAACGGTCTCGGAGAAGCTGCCAAACAAAAATCTTAATCTTCAGGGGCAACGGTGCCTTCCAGAGTGGGGATAACCACGGGAGGACCGGCATCCTGCACAACGCCAGGTAGACCGAACTAACGGAGAATTCTTTCGAGGGAGAAAGACTCCAAGAAACACTATCGCTGGCCGACGAGACCGGGAGGGGAACCACTGACAATAGTAATTCCCAGTCCTGGACCTCAGCTGAACTGAGGGGACGGCGGAACACAACATGCCATCCGTCCTCCAAAGCAGACGCAGAGACAATGACAGCAGGGTCATTGCAAATAGCAAAGAGCCTCGGAAAACGAAAGCGTAAAGGCTCCCCATCCAACCAGGAATCTAACCAAAACTGGGTCCTAGACCCATTGCCCACCAAGACCCGCAGACCCAACTTAATATCGTGCTTGATGCCCTGGATAGATTTCCAGAACTGCGATCCATTCGCGAGCGAGCAGGCCAAGAGGGGTCTGCCTCGAAGGTACTTGGCCTCAATCAGTTGAAGCCACAAACCCCCGTCTCCCTGCAGGATCCGCCACACCTAATGGAGCATCAGGGCCACGTTCATGCGGCGGGACGCAGGAATGCCCAAGCACTCTCGGTCTTTTGGCAGGGAGATGTCGGCCCATTTCACCATGTGATACTTGGGTCTACCATTCCCTGCCTGCCAGAAGAATCTAACCAGCTCCTTGTCAAAGGCGTTGTGCACGCCTTCGGGCAAGATATACATCCCCATCATATACATGGGGAGGCTCGCAAGGTTAGAGCTAATGAGAATGGATTTGATTCCTTTAGACGTGAACCTGCCGCACTGTGACAGCCCGAGACCGACGTTCCAGAAGCTTCCCCTTTTCTTTTCGTTTTCGTCGTGTGGGAATTTTCAGTTGCCGCATCATCATCGCATCATCTGCATTGCATCGGCATCTCCGTTGCCGCCAGTTTTCAAAACTTGCATTCGTTAGTAGTCGCCGGTTCTCGTCGTTGTTTGTTCTGAGCCCGACCGCACACGCACGCGCCCGCGGCAACGTCGAAACCCTGTTTTTAAAGTGCGTTTAAAACTTTCTCTGATCGGGTTGAGATTTGACGTGCGGTCGTGTTTAGTTATAGCTAGGCCGCCTGTCGAATTTCGTCGCGATCGAAGACCGTCTGGTACCCGAACGGTCGACCGTAGCGGCACCGTATTCGGGCTACCGTCGGACGTCTGTCGGTGTTTTAAAACTCGTGCCGCGCCGCCCGCTCTCCCTCTCGTCTCCGGATGTCTACACAACACGGCCACGTAGCACGCCCCGCGTTCGGAATCGTCCGAATCCGACCCCGCGGTTGGATCCGGATCGCGATTCCGGTTAACTGAGCCCCCCGTTTGTCTATATATAGACCCTCTTATTATTTTAGGACAGCTACCTCTCTCCTCCTCGTTTTCCGCGCAGCCCAAACCTAACCCTAGCCGCCGCCCCACCTCTCTCTCCCCTGCCGCCGCCGCCGGGCCCGCGAAGCCCATCCGGGGCCCGCCCGAGCCCGAACCGCCGTCGCCACGCAGCCGCCGCCGCCCCTTTCTCGTCCCTGCGCCGCGCCTCCCATGGCCGCCGTGCCCTTGGCCGAGCCGTGCTACCGGAGCCGCGACAGCCAGCGGCCGGGTCCCGCGTCTCCCCCGCAGCTCGCTCGAGCCCTCGCTGCGCCGCCGCCGGCAGCCGCGCGCCATGGCCTCGAAGCTCGTGTGCTCGCCGCCCAGTGCCCTCCGGCGCCCGGATCCGGTGGATCCCGGCCGGATCCGGCCTCCCTTGCACTCGTCGTCGGGTTCGTGGCCGCCGCCGCCGCCGCTCCTCGACCTCCCTCGCCCCGACGTGCCCGTCGCTGTCAGGTGCGCCGCCAGCAGCTCCAGGTCGGGAGACGAGGAGCGTCGCCCCGCCTCCTCGCAGCGCCCCCCTGGCAGGCCTCCTCCCGTCTAGGCCTTTCCCCGCTGCGGCCTGCAGCTGCGTCGCCCCGGCCCATTACGGCAGCCCGAGCCGACCGCTGGCCTCGCTAGCCGCCGGGCTGCCTCAGCGCCGCCTCGGCCCACTTGGCCCCCTCCTCGCCTCGGCCAGGCCGGCCCCGAGGCCCACCGAGGTGAGCTTAACCCCCGCCAGTGCGTTTTTATTTATCTAAGCGCTTGCTCTGTTAGGCCCATGTTCGAATTCGGCCCGTTAGGGATTTAGGTTTTCGTTTTCTTTTTCGGTTTAGTTATTATCAGGTTTTAGCTATTTATTTAAACCCCCGTAACTTTTAAACCGTAAGCCGGTTCGGGACGTGTTATATATCGTTTTGGGGTAGCTTCGCGAGTAGAACACGATTATCCAACATGCATACTTGTGTAACGCTGTTTAGAGTGCCTAATGCCTCGTTTTACGTGCTGTTTAACTAGGATCCGTTCCGTAGTTAATTTCCGTGCGTATCCGGATTGCCCGTATGCCATGGATTTAATGTCCATGTTTCAGGGACCATATTCCTACGTATTTTAGAGCGGTCACTCGTATTTTTCCGTGAAGGGTTTTGCCGGTAGTTTATTTTCCCGTTTAGAGGTATTATCTCGCATTAATGTGTGGCTTTATTTTGAGTTGCAAACCCCACTTATTTTATATGTTTTCGGGGTAGAAAAATCCCATGGATTTTTCTGTGCAATTAGTTTTAGCTTTTGAGGAAGTTAGTACGCGAGATATTTTGCCGTGATGCCCTTTTGTTTAACCCGTAGGTTTTATTCCGGGCCTCGTTTGAATTAGTTGTCAACTAGAGAGTTGATCTCGGATGTTTTGTTTAGCCCCTGGTATTTTTGGTTGCAATAGAAATGCATGTTTAGGTGTTGTTTGCTTGCTCTCAAGTTGCTTGAATAGTGCTGTTTCAGAGGAGCTGAAATATTTCTAAGTCTGGAATCTGCTATTATTTTGTTGCTGTCTTGTCTAGCTTGCATCTTGTGATCTGTAGCTCTTTTGAGGTTGGTCCAATGGAGTTAGTTTTTCCCCTTATGTTTATCTAGAATGCTGTGAAGTTTCATGCCATTTGGAGTCCTGTAGCTTAGGTTTTTGCTGCTGTCAATATTGCTTCAGGCTGAAAACTGCACTTTCAGGAGGTGATATTTTCACTAAGTCTGAAATAGTGCGTGAGGTGTCATTTTGTGTCTTCTTGTCCTAGTGCTCCTTGCTGCCATGTTAGTTGTTGTTAGTTGTTTGTAGTAGTGCGTCTTGCCCTCTTTCATGCCATGCCTTGCTTGAGCTCATCGGAGTTGTGTAGCCGAAGTTGCGAGGCGTAGAAAGTGCTATGTGGCTATTTTGGCAGATTGTAGTGATTTTCTTGTTTTGCTCGTAGATGTTGAACCGTAGCTCCGATTTGATCGTGTCCTACATGAAACTTGCTTAGAATCTTATGTAGTTTCATTTTCTCTTGCTGGTTGTTTGTTTTGAAGTGCTCGTAGGCGCCGTTGCAACATTTTGCATTCATGCCATCATATCTTGCGGTGCTTGTATCTTTGGATCCGTAGCTCCGTTGGAGATGTTCTTTACGTGTAGATTGCTTGCCTTGACGCGTAGAATCACGTGAACCTATTTGTTTTGCTGTTTAACAACCAATTATATGCATTAGATCAGATCTGGACAGAATTGTAAATTAACATGTGAGGTCGTCTCGGAGATGCTATAGGACATTTCCGACCTCATTTAAAATGTCTAGGTAGGTAGTTAATTCCCGCTTCACCTCTTGCATGTTTAACAACATTAACATTGCCGTGTAAATAACCGGGAGTGAACTAAATAATTAACGTGGAGTTTCGTCAATATGCAACTCGTGCATATTGAACTTCACTTAATGTGTAGTGTTTGATTGTGTGAATTGTCATGCCGTGACTTGCATGTATTCAGTAGCTCATGCATCATACGTGTTGTGCATCGTGTGGTGTATATCGTGTGTTGATTGTGTTTCCGGTTTGCTTCGTCTCGATAGAGTTCCGCAGCGTGCCGGATTGTGAGGACCCGTTCGACTACGTCGGTTCGTCTGCTTCACGGAGGCATTCTTCTTCCAAGCGGGATCTCAGGCAAGATGATCATTTCCCCAGATACCATTACTATCATCGCCATGCTAGTTTTATCGCTTCTATCGTTTACGTCTCGTTGCCTACCACCTGTTAAATTTCAGCCTCTCAACAATGCCATGATTACCTTCAACCTGTTCGACCTAGCAAACCACTGATTGGCTATGTTACTGCTTGCTTAACCCTGTGGTTAGCGTTGCTAGTTGCAGGTGCAGATGCTTCCATGTGATAGCATGGGTTCCTTGTTATATCACCATATTAATGCTATTTTAATTTAATGGACCTATATACTTGGTAAAAGGTGGAAGGCTCGGCCTTTCTAGCCTGGTGTTTTGTTCCACCTTTGCCCCTTTTAGTTACCGGCTACCGGTGTTATGTTCCATAAATGAGCGCTCCTAACACGATCGGGGTCGTTATGGGGACCCCCTTGATAATTCGTTTTAGATTAAAGCTGGTCTGGCAAGGCCCAACATTGGTACTACATTTGCCTAATCACCTAATAAAATTGCATAGGGACTTTCCGGACCCCGAGGATAATTTAATCAACCCCGGGCCAGTGCTCCTCATGAGTGTTGGTCCAAAAACAGAGCAACTTATTAACGCTACCCGGGGCAACTCGGCGTTTGGCGTGGTAACCATCGCTCATCCGTCGTGTCCTGAGAACGAGGTACGCGACTCCTATCGGGATCGTCGACACGTCGGGCGGCCTTGCTGGATTAGTTTTACCTTTGACGAGATATCTTGTGCATCGGGATTCCGGTGATGCTTTGGGTAATCTCAGAGTTGAGGTTTTCCACTAGGGAATCCGACGAGATCGCGAGCTTCGTGATCGAGGATTTCTATGCGGCTTGTGGTAATTTGTGATGGACTAGTTGGAGCACCCCTGCAGGGTTAAATCTTTCGGAAAGCCATGCCCGCGGTTATGTGGCAACGTGGAAGCTTTGTTTAACACTGGTTCTAGATAACTTCAAGTTAACTTAATTAAAACATGCCAACTGTGTGTGTAACCGTGACTGTCTCTTTCGTGAGTTCCTTCTCCGATCGAGGACACGGTGGGGTTATGTCTGACGTAGGTAGGTGTTCAGGATCATTCATTTGATCGTCAGTAGAAACGTCCGCTATGCGTAGATCTTCCCCCTCTTATTTCTTGTATTCGTAAGTTAGCCACCATACATGTGCTTAGCCACTGCTGCAACCTCACCACTTAACCTTACCTCACCCATAAAGCTTTGCTAGTCTTGATACCTTTGGAAATGAGATTGCTGAGTCCCCCGTGGCTCACAGATTACTACAACACCAGATGCAGGTGCAGGTAAAGGTTACTCGACGTGAGCGCGTTGATTGTTCATTTGAAGTTGCTTCTTCTTCTTCTTCATCGATCTAGGATGGGTTCCAGGCCGGCAACCTGGGATAGCAAGGATGGACGTCGTTCTTCTTTTATCGTTTGTTTTCGTCCGTAGTCGGACCCTGCTCTTACTCTTGATGTTTATGTAATGTACTGATGTGACTCTGATGTAGCTTGTGGCGAGTGTAAGCCAACTCTTTATATATCTCTTCTTTTCATTACATGTTCTTGTAGCGATATCCATTCTTGCGACACGACGAGATGCGCTTCTATCCCTGACGAGGCCCTCGTGCCAAATTGAGGATAGGGTCGCATCTTGGGCGTGACAAGTTGGTATCAGAGCAAGGACCGACCTAGGAGCCCCCTTGATTGATCGAACATGGCCGAGTCGAGTCTAGTGAAAAACTATTTGAGTCTTAGTTATATATCGGAGAGTAGGATTCTTTTTTCTCCTCTTCTGTGCTCTGGTGAGGAATCTTGACGTAATAATTTATTCTACTCCTCTTCCCACTCAAAAAAAAAATTAGGATCACGCGGATATTCTTGAGATCTATATGATGCCGATGTGACGGAGTTCTGTCTTGGTGCCTCCTGTCTGACTTGATCTTCTTCCGGGGAGTTGAGCTCCAGGGGATTCTTGAGCACATCGTTATCATTCAGATTTCTTAGTATCTCAGAACGAAGGATGTTCGTAATTGCTTCAATACTAGTAGTGGCGAGATAACCCCGATGTCCCCAGTACTGGTGCAGATTGTTCGGGGGTACTGCCATACTTTGTATCGTTGTGATCACGAGGGTCTGTTGTAGATGAAGGTCCGAGATTCTGGTTGTGTGTTGACGGATGTGATACAGGTGACGGGTTAGTATAGGAGTTGTGTGATATTACTCCTTGTATCCGTGTACCATATTGCATGACCAGATATTTCGGGAATTCATAGGTGGGAATTCAAGTAGTTGCTTATAGGATAATCTTCCAACAAATGAATGATGTTAGGTTGGGGTTCGACATCTAGTGGATTCGTTTGTTCACGGTCGACTTACAGCGGTACACGTTGTGTCTTAAAGAGTCCTTGTAGCTTGCTACGACTCGGGGACGCTTTGTATGTCAGGTGCACTGCCTTGTACTTGGTGGCTACTGTAAATCGTGCCCGTGCGATCCTGTCCACGAAAATATCGAACGGAAATCTTTCTCATGAGTTTGTTCTGGCTAATTGCAAGCCGCATCCTTGTTTTGTTGAATGTGGTAATTCAGTTGCTTCGATGTCAAGTGGTGATTTCAGATCTTTCCTAATATGTGTTCCCATATTTTTTATGGAGAATGCAAACCCTTCTGCTTAATCAATTCTCTTGTTAATTCTTGTCAACCGGAGTCGTCATATCAATTCTTTTTCAACCGGTGTGATTCTCTAGGAATTCTATCCTCTCCAATTGTTGCAGATCATTCTCTCAATTCTTTCCGGAGTTCTCCCATCTGTCCCAAGTTGTCTTTGTTTTTCCCCACCCTCCCTCCCTTTTCTCAGTGATTCAATTTCCATCCAAGAGTTTCTTTTCATTGTGCTTCCGCTATGTGTTCTTTTCTCTTTTATCCGGTGATTCGTTGTGAAGATTCTCAGGAGCTTCGTGTTCATCTTTGTTCAATCTTGTTATCTTTCCGGTGAAGTTAATTCAGTTGTCGGTGTTCATCATATCCTAATTATCCTTGTAATTCTTTTTCATGTTGGAGATTCTTTCAGGCTATCTTGGTTATTCATTCCTCTCTTTTCATCCGGAGTGCTGAAGATATCTCTGAGTTTCGAGTTTTTATTCTTTTAATTATTTCGAGGTGCTCAACCTCACCGAGTCCTCTTCTTACCGGTGCAATATCAATCTTTCTAGCAATCTTTTCTAACGGCGATTTTCTTTGAGTGGGCCCATAACCCACAGGTTCTTTCCCAGGATCTTTCCTGGCTCTTTTAATCGTTTCCCAGAGATCATTAATTCTTTTTCAACTATGACGTAAGTATGAATTTTCATCAGTCATATCCCTTCTTCAAGGTCTATTTGAATTAATTCTCTTATTTGGCTCAACCTTTCATTATTCTTTATTCCGGAGTGTCTCAGCTATTCGTGGGTTGTTTCTCGTCATCATTCTCAATCTTGCTTCATTCTTGTGAAGATTATCATCTCAGCTTCGTGTTTTCCTCGCAATTGTTTCTATCATGAGTAATCCCTTTCGTGCTATCCGGTGCTTCTCTGAGTTGTTTTTATTTCTCGTTCCTCCGAAGGCCATCATTTGAGAAGATTCTTCGTTCTCAGCTTTCAGCTTTCATCCTCAATTCTTCTCCATGGTTGTCTCTTCGTTCGTCTCTCGATTATCCGGTGCCTTGTTCAGGTGGCTCGTGATCTCTTCATTCTCATGTATCTCCAGTCACTCATGGTTGCCTCATTCATTTCAACTCTCATCGGTGCCTCTTTCAAGATTTCTTCTAGTCTGTGCTTATATCTCTCCTTAATCATTTCAAGAAGAATAAGTGATATGCTAGATCCGTTGCTTGTCATCAATTTAACTTGATGAAGGATAAGCATAACTTAATTCTTATTCTTGTTCTTCCTTCTTCCAAGAGATTTCAATTCTTCTTCCAGAGTGGCTCTTGATATCAATTCCTTTTCTCTAGTGTTCTTATCTTTCTTTTCCGGAGTTCTAAGTTCTATCAAGTTTCTCTCCGTGAGGCTTCATCTAAATCTTGGCAAGGCCATAATCTTATTCATTTCTACATTGATATCTTTGCATCATTCTTTTGTATACGGAGGTCCTTCACGGTGGTTCATCAAGGTTTCAATTCATTCTCAAAGTGTTCTTCAAGATTTTGTTGCAGAACCTCAAGTATCCGTTCTCTTGCATTTCTAAGTGCATTTGTTCTTCCTTTATCCTTTGATGTGGTATTATAGCCTTCTTGTTAGTGTAGGAGACTTGAAGAGTTTTCCTCTCAACAATGAGATAATTAAATCCACCGATTCTTTGATCATGAGAGTATTCTTAACTCATGGTTTCTTCATTGAGCTATCTTGGTCTGGATTTCACCTAAAGCTTTTCCTATGGATTGTGCTATCGTGGTGCTTGTCATTAATCCCAGCTCTCAATGTATCCTCTCGGTGTAAGAAGTTTTCATATCTTTGCTCTCATCTATCCTTGGTTCTTGTAGTGGTTGGTTGTCACCTCATATTTGTTGAGATGATTTCCATAAACCCACTACTGTCTGTTCTTTTCGTTGTTGTTTTTCCAACAACTTCGTCCAATTCTTCTTGCAAGGATGCTTGTCAAGTTCAATTGAGATGGTAGTTGTCATTCTTTTCTTCATTCTCTTCTTCCGCTTGAGCTAGTTCATATTCTCTTCTTCCGGAGGCATTGTGGTATTGCTCTTTGGGTCTATTATGTTGTTCTATCAAGATCATGGTGTTCCCTTATTCTATTTACTTGTTTGTGGTGTTTATTGTCTATTTCTTTCATCTTATCGAATTTCTTGTCCCATTTTCCTACCAAAGTGCTGCTGAAATTTTCCGTGAATTCTGGCTTCTTTCTCATATCATTCCTCATCTCTATGCAACCTTCAAGGATCGTTGGTTTCACTCGTTTGTCAAAGAAGCGACTAAATTTTTACCTCTTGCTTTCTCATCCTCTCCCCCTTTCATTCTTGGATCTCGGGTCGAGATCCTCTTGTAGTGTAGGAGTGTTGTGACAGCCCGAGACCGACGTTCCAGAAGCTTCCCCTTTTCTTTCCGTTTTCGTCGTGTGGGAATTTTCAGTTGCCGCATCATCATCGCATCATGCGCATCATCTGCAGTGCATCGGCATCTCCGTTGCGGCCAGTTTTCAAAACTTGCATTCGTTAGTAGTCGCCGGTTCTCGTCGTTGTTTGTTCTGAGCCCGACCGCACACGCACGCGCCCGCGGCAACGTCGAAACCCTGTTTTTAAAGTGCGTTTAAAACTTTCTCTGATCGGGTTGAGATATGACGTGCGGTCGTGTTTAGTTATAGCTAGGCCGCCTGTCGAATTTCGTCGCGATCGAAGACCGTCTGGTACCCGAACGGTCGACCGTAGCGACACCATATTCGGGCTATCGGCGGACGTCTGTCGGTGTTTTAAAACTCGTGCCGCGCCGCCCGCTCTCCCTCTCGTCTCCGGATGTCTACACAACACGGCCACGTAGCACGCCCCGCGTTCGGAATCGTCCCAATCCGACCCCGCGGTTGGATCCGGATCGCGATTCCGGTTAACCGAGCCCCCCGTTTGTCTATATATAGACCCTCTTATTATTTTAGGACAGCTACCTCTCTCCTCCTCGTTTTCCGCACAGCCCAAACCTAACCCTAGCCGCCGCCCCACCTCTCTCTCCCCTGCCGCCGCCGGGCCCGCGAAGCCCATCCGGGGCCCGCCCGAGCCGGAACCGCCGTCGCCACGCAGCCGCCGCCGCCCCGTTCTCGTCCCTGCGCCGCGCCTCCCATGGCCGCCGTGTCCTCCGGTCGCCGCCTGTGCTCGCCGCCCTTGGCCGAGCCGTGCTATCGGAGCCGCGATAGCCAACGGCCGGGTCCCGCGTCTCCCCCGCAGCTCGCTCGAGCCCTCGCTGCGCCGCCGCCGGCAGCCGCGCGCCATGGCCTCGAAGCTCGTGTGCTCGCCGCCCAGTGCCCTCCGGCGCCCGGATCCGGTGGATCCCGGCCGGATCCGGCCTCCCTTGCACTCGTCGTCGGGTTCGTGGCCGCCGCCGCCGCCGCTCCTCGACCTCCCTCGCCCCGACGTGCCCGTCGCTGTCAGGTGCGCCGCCAGCAGCTCCAGGTCGGGAGACGAGGAGCGTCGCCCCGCCTCCTCGCAGCGCCCCCCTGGCAGGCCTCCTCCCGTCTGGGCCTTTCCCCGCTGCGGCCTGCAGCTGCGTCGCCCCGGCCCATTACGGCAACCCGAGCCGACCGCTGGCCTCGCTAGCCGCCGGGCTGCCTCAGCGCCGCCTCGGCCCACTTGGCCCCCTCCTCGCCTCGGCCAGGCCGGCCCCGAGGCCCACCGAGGTGAGCTTAACCCCCGCCAGTGCGTTTTTGTTTATCTAAGCGCTTGCTCTGTTAGGCCCATGTTCGAATTCGGCCCGTTAGGGATTTAGGTTTTCGTTTTCTTTTTTGGTTTAGTTATTATCAGGTTTTAGCTATTTATTTAAACCCCCGTAACTTTTAAACCGTAAGCCGGTTCGGGACGTGTTATATATCGTTTTGGGGTAGCTTCGCGAGTAGAACACGATTATCCAACATGCATACTTGTGTAACGCTGTTTAGAGTGCCTAATGCCTCGTTTTACGTGCTGTTTAACTAGGATCCGTTCCGTAGTTAATTTCCGTGCGTATCCGGATTGCCCGTATGCCATGGATTTAATGTCCATGTTTCAGGGACCATATTCCTACGTATTTTAGAGCGGTCACTCGTATTTTTCCGAGAAGGGTTTTGCCGATAGTTTATTTTCCCGTTTAGAGGTATTATCTCGCATTAATGTGTGGCTTTATTTTGAGTTGCAAACCCCAATTAGTTTTAGCTTTTGAGGAAGTTAGTACGCGAGATATTTTGCCGTGATGCCCTTTTGTTTAACCCGTAGGTTTTATTCCGGGCCTCGTTTGAATTAGTTGTCAACTAGAGAGTTGATCTCGGATGTTTTGTTTAGCCCCTGGTATTTTTGGTTGCAATAGAAATGCATGTTTAGGTGTTGTTTGCTTGCTCTCAAGTTGCTTGAATAGTGCTGTTTCAGAGGAGCTGAAATATTTCTAAGTCTGAAATCTGCTATTATTTTGTTGCTGTCTTGTCTAGCTTGCATCTTGTGATCTGTAGCTCTTTTGAGGTTGGTCCAATGGAGTTAGTTGTTCCCCTTATGTTTCTCTAGCATGCTGTGAAGTTTCATGCCATTTGGAGTCCTGTAGCTTAGGTTTTTGCTGCTGTCAATATTGCTTCAGGCTGAAAACTGCACTTTCAGGAGGTGATATTTTCACTAAGTCTGAAATAGTGCGTGAGGTGTCATTTTGTGTCTTCGTTTCCTAGTGCTCCTTGCTGCCATGTTAGTTGTTGTTAGTTGTTTCTAGTAGTGCGTCTTGCCCTCTTTCATTCCATGCCTTGCTTGAGCTCATCGGAGTTGTGTAGCCGAAGTTGCGAGGCGTAGAAAGTGCTATGTGGCTGTTTTGGCAGATTGTAGTGATTTTCTTGTTTTGCTCGTAGATGTTGAACCGTAGCTCCGATTTGATCGTGTCCTACATGAAACTTGCTTAGAATCTTATGTAGTTTCATTTTCTCTTGCTGGTTGTTTGTTTTGAAGTGCTCGTAGCCGCCGTTGCACACATTTTGCATTCATGCCATTATATCTTGCGGTGCTTGTATCTTTGGATCCGTAGCTCCGTTGGAGATGTTCTTTACGTGTAGATTGCTTGCCTTGACGCGTAGAATCACGTGAACCTATTTGTTTTGCTGTTTAACAACCAATTATATGCATTAGATCAGATCTGGACAGAATTGTAAATTAACATGTGAGGTAGTCTCGGAGATGCTATAGGACATTTCCGACCTCATTTAAAATGTCTAGGTAGGTAGTTTAATTCCCGCTTCACCTCTTGCATGTTTAACAACATTAACATTGCCGTGTAAATAACCGGGAGTGAACTAAATAATTAACGTGGAGTTTCGTCAATATGCAACTCGTGCATATTGAACTTCACTTAATGTGTAGTGTTTGATTGTGTGAATTGTCATGCCGTGACTTGCATGTATTCAGTAGCTCATGCATCATACGTGTTGTGCATCGTGTGGTGTATATCGTGTGTTGATTGTGTTTCCGGTTTGCTTCGTCTCGATAGAGTTCCGCAGCGTGCCGGATTGTGAGGACCCGTTCGACTACGTCGGTTCGTCTGCTTCACGGAGGCATTCTTCATCCAAGCGGGATCTCAGGCAAGATGATCATCTCCCCAGATACCATTACTATCATCGCCATTCTAGTTTTATCGCTTCTATCGTTTACGTCTCGTTGCCTACCACCTGTTAAATTGCAGCCTCTCAACAATGCCATGATTACCTTCAACCTGTTCGACCTAGCAAACCACTGACTGGCTATGTTACTGCTTGCTTAACCCTGTGGTTAGCGTTGCTAGTTGCAGGTGCAGATGCTTCCATGTGATAGCATGGGTTCCTTGTTATATCACCATATTAATGCTATTTAATTTAATGGACCTATATACTTGGTAAAAGGTGGAAGGCTCGGCCTTTCTAGCCTGGTGTTTTGTTCCACCTTTGCCCCTTTTAGTTACCGGCTACCGGTGTTATGTTCCATAAATGAGCGCTCCTAACACGATCGGGGTCGTTATGGGGACCCCCTTGATAATTCGTTTTAGATTAAAGCTGGTCTGGCAAGGCCCAACATTGGTACTACATTTGCCTAATCACCTAATAAAATTGCATAGGGACTTTCCGGACCCCGAGGATAATTTAATCAACCCCGGGCCAGTGCTCCTCATGAGTGTTGGTCCAAAAACAGAGCAGCTTATTAACGCTACCCGGGGCAACTCGGCGTTTGGCGTGGTAACCATCGCTCATCCGTCGTGTCCTGAGAACGAGGTACGCGACTCCTATCGGGATCGTCGACACGTCGGGCGGCCTTGCTGGATTAGTTTTACCTTTGACGAGATATCTTGTGCATCGGGATTCCGGTGATGCTTTGGGTAATCTCAGAGTTGAGGTTTTCCACTAGGGAATCCGACGAGATCGCGAGCTTCGTGATCGAGGATTTCTATGCGGCTTGTGGTAATTTGTGATGGACTAGTTGGAGCACCCCTGTAGGGTTAAATCTTTCGGAAAGCCGTGCCCGCGGTTATGTGGCAACGTGGAAGCTTTGTTTAACACTGGTTCTAGATAACTTGAAGTTAACTTAATTAAAACATGCCAACTGTGTGCGTAACCGTGACTGTCTCTTTCGTGAGTTCCTTCTCCGATCGAGGACACGGTGGGGTTATGTCTGACGTAGGTAGGTGTTCAGGATCATTCATTTGATCGTCAGTAGAAACGTCCGCTATGCGTAGATCTTCCCCCTCTTATTTCTTGTATTCGTAAGTTAGCCACCATACATGTGCTTAGCCGCTGCTGCAACCTCACCACTTAACCTTACCTCACCCATAAAGCTTTGCTAGTCTTGATACCTTTGGAAATGAGATTGCTGAGTCCCCCGTGGCTCACAGATTACTACAACACCAGATGCAGGTGCAGGTAAAGGTTACTCGACGTGAGCGCGTTGATTGTTCATTTGAAGTTGCTTCTTCTTCTTCTTCATCGATCTAGGATGGGTTCCAGGCCGGCAGCCTGGGATAGCAAGGATGGACGTCGTTCTTCTTTTATCGTTTGTTTTCGTCCGTAGTCGGACCCTGCTCTTACTCTTGATGTTTATGTAATGTACTGATGTGACTCTGATGTAGCTTGTGGCGAGTGTAAGCCAACTCTTTATATATCTCTTCTTTTCAGTACATGTTCTTGTAGCGATATCCATTCTTGCGACACGACGAGATGCGCTTCTATCCCTGACGAGGCCCTCGTGCCAAATTGAGGATAGGGTCGCATCTTGGGCGTGACACGCACCAGGGCTCTGCACGGGACGCTACTCGTCCCACAAGCGGATCAAACCCGCTAACCAGAATCCTCGACTCAGCCAGGGGTATCCCCAAATACGAGATGGGGAAAACAACCAGCTTGCAGTTAAAGTTGTCCGCGATCCTGTGCTGCTCAGCCTCGGAGTAGCCCAGGACCACCACCTCACTCTTATCAAAGTTAATCTTAAGTCCAGACATTTCCTCAAAGCAGAGCAAAAGGAACTTAAGATTAACAATGTCCGAGTCCGAGCCGGAGACCATGATCATGGTGTCGTTCGCCTATTGGAGGTGGGAAACCACACCACCCGGGATGAGGTGTCCAACCACCCCCTGGATATGACCGGCTAGCTTTGCCTTATCTAGGATGCCAGCGAGGGCGTCAACAGCGAGGTTAAAAAGCAGGGGGGAATAGGGTCTCCTTGCTTTACCCCCGTGGAAGCCCGAAAAAGGGGCCTACTTCACCATTGATATTGATCGCGGTTCTACCGGACCTAACCAGTTGCATGATCCAGGAGCACCACCTCTCGTCAAATCCGCGACCTGCATCACTAGCCTCAAAAAGGACCAGTCAAGACGGTCATACGCCTTCTGGAAGTCCAATTTGAGGAAGACCCCCTTGAGTCCCTTGGACGCCACCTCGTGGACAATCTCGTGAAGGGCAAGAATCCCGTCATGAATCCTCCTGACCTTCAGGAATGCGGACTGGAGGGGGTGAGCAATCCGTTCGGCCACAGGGGACAAACGAGTGGCGCAGACTTGAGCAAAAATACGCGCCAACACGTTAATCACCGTAATAGGACGGAATTGCCGAATATCTGAGGCCCCAACTAGTTTGGGGATGAGAGGAATGACTCCAAAGTTAATCCTGCCCATGTCCAGGGTGCCTATATAGAATTCATGGAACATGGGCATGATGACCGGGCGCACGGTCTCCCAGAATCGCTGGAAAAAAACGACCGGGAGGCCATCCGGCCCCGGGGCCGAGCACACCTTCATAGAGGCAATTGTCCGGCCAACTTCCTCCGGCGAGAATGGGAGAGTGAGTGCCGCATTCTCCACGTCGGACACCTGTTCAACTAGCCGCCAGAAGTCCTTACAAAGGGAGGAGCCTCCACGCAGCTCAGCCGAGAATAACTCCTTATAGAAGGAGTAAATATGGGATGAGATGTCCTGTGAGTTTTCGAGAAGAGCACCCCCATCCCAGAGGAAAGGGATGGCACATTTCCGCCTACGGTCATTAGCGATGGCCTGAAAGTACGCGGTGATTGCATCCCCCTTGAGAAGCCAGTTCTGGCCTCCTCGACGCTGCTAGAACAATTCCTCGCTCCTGAATATGTCCATGAGATCGGCATCGAGGGAGTATCTCCGGGTCCAGTCATCCGGGGATAGACCCGGCCCGTCCGCCAAGTCATCTAAGGTCTTAATCAGGCCCAGCAGGGCCCCTTTACGGGCCCGGAGGTCAGCAGCCAAATTAGCGCCCCAGCCCTTCATGGCCTGACGAGCCATCTTAGCACAGTGTTGCCAAATATCCACCGCACAGAAGACACACGGCGGGGAAGCGACAGCAAGATGCCATCGGGCGCGCACCAGCTCGCAGAACCCAGGCTGCTCCAGCCAAAATGTCTCAAAGCGAAAGCGCCGTGATCTAGGAGGGGACCCATCCCCCGACGAGAAGAGCAAAGACGTATGGTCAGAGCCAATCTGCGTGATCGCCTTAAGCCCATAGAGGGGGAACATCACTTCCCATTGGGGCGACACAAAGACCCGTTCCAAAACACTCCGGATGGGGGCCGCCTGCTTATTCGACCATGTGAATCTGGCCCCTACGCGGGCTATCTCACGTAGCGCCATGTCCGCGATGCAGTCATTGAAAAGACGCATTCGGGGCCGATCTACATTCGGAGAGCTTTTATCAGAAGCCCACCTAATGAGGTTGAAGTCACCGGCCACCACCACAAGGGTGGTGCACCTGTCCACTTTATTTTTCAGCTCCGCGAGGAATTCATCCGAGCGGCCATGGTCCGCCAGACCATAAACGATAATCACCTCCCAATTGAGGTGAACACGTCGGTCGGTGACGTCCATGCTCACGAAGAATTCCCCCCGGTTCATGTCTTCAACCGAGAACACATCCTCCCTAGCACCGAACAGGATTCCCCCAGAGTGGCCCGATGCAGGGAGCCACTGCCAGGAAAATTGGTCACGGGAGAGCCTCTGGAGATCGTGCATGCTAAAGTCCTGGCGAATCGTTTCTTGCAGACCCACTATGTTAATCTCTTCCTGACGCATATACTCAATGAGCTGCCGCCGCCGGCCAGGGAGGCCGAAGCCCCTGATGTTCCAACATAGGAGCTTCATTTAATAACCTCGTCTGGGTTCCTAGGCCCCGCAAGCAGGGCCGATCTAGCCCGCCTGTCAACCGCGGGGCAGGGGAGAGCCTTAGGCGGCCGACCCCGGCGTCCCCGAGAAGAGGGGACATCGGAGGTCACCGAGCCAGAAGAGGCTGCTCTGGGGCCCGACACACGCACCTCGCTGCGGGTCTCGGTGGGGTTGAGACGGGTGGGAGCGCGCCCCCTGGGCTCCCGGACAGAAGGGGGCCCACCTATGGACGGCACAGTCCCGTCCGCTACCGGGGGTGCACCACCGTCCCTCGTCTCTCTATGACCGGGTTTGGAGTGCATCGGGGGAGGGGGGTTTGGACCGCGCGGCAAGAATACGCTCTTCCGCCAGCGCCCCCTCATGCCTCTCTTTCGCACACAAGGTGGAGATCTGCTCAAGAGGGGGCCTTTCTCCCCTAGGAACACAATACCACTGTCCGCGGCCACTTCAGCCAAAAGGGGCACCATATCGCTAGAAAGAAGAGAGAACCAAGATCCATAGAGGGAGGGAGGGTGGGGGGGAGGACGTACACGGAAACAGATCGCGGGCCGCAGCACGACGGGCCGCCAGCTCAGGGATCGTCGGGACGCGGCCATCCTGAAGGATCCGGGACTGGCTGATCCGCGTGCTCTGCCGTGCCGCCACCACGGGGGAAGGGCCCTCCCGAGGCCTAGAGCGGGGCGCGGGAGGGGACTTAGACACCCAGCCAGGGTCGACGGCCGCAGGAGGGCGTGGGTCCGGGGACTCCAAGGTTGGGGAAGGAGGGGACCCCGGAGAACGCGAGTAGCAGACCACCCCGGGCGAGTGCGGGGACGATACTGGGCATACCTCCATACCCACACTCACCTCCTCCTCGGCGGCGACCACCGGGTCAGGGGAGGCATGGAGAGGCATCCCAGTGCCTACCGCCACCACCGGCGTCAGAGAGCCCACTGGGTACCTCCTGCGGGCCCCGATGGACCAGCGGCCGAAGAGATGGGGTTGCGCCGACCATCAGACGGTTCGGGCGGAGCCCCTACCATATCATCATCCCCCTCAGAAGAAGACCCCTCCTCCGAAGAGCCCCCCTCATCGTCAAGCCCCCCGTCGCCAGGCTGAGGCCTAGTCAGGGTTGGATCTAGATGGTCCACCGGAGCCGGGGACTCGAGCTCAAAGGTGAGGCGCCTGCCCTTGGATCCAAAGTAGAATACCAAGGACAGACCATCAATCTCAGCAGGAGCCGGGCAGAGGATCTCAATGCTGGCGGGGCCATCATCCTCAAAAGAAGCCAGGTCGGCGGTGATCAGTTTGCCCACGGGCTCGGAGATTGCTTTCAGAATACGAGTAAGCTTGCCACCCCGCGGAGCCGCACTACCTCCCCTTGGGAGGCCATAGACGAGGACCCACACCTTCTCCAAAGGAGGGACGGGGTCAGGCTCCACCGTCGCCGCCTGGACGCAAATCATGAACTTGTTGATGGGACAACGGATCGAACCATGTGAGCAGACCCGAAGAAGCTCGCCCGAGGGGAAAGGAACCGAGAAGACAAGGGGTGTCGTCTTAGTCACCTCCCAGGAGAACTCAGAGTCACGAAAGTCGCCAATGTAGGCCGCAAGCTCATCCCGGATGAGGTCAGATGAGACCACCAGTCCATCCAGGGTGGGCTGCTCGGGAGCCAAGGTGACCATCGCCAGGTGAGGCCGAGCTGCCTCCTCCTCAATCTCCACATCCACGAAGTAGAAACTTCCCCGCTCAGTACCATACCCAAGGTAGGCGAGGGTCGTGGGGCACCGCGGGGGGCCTCACACTCCGAGCGCAAGTGCCCTGCGCAACCGCAGTTAATGAACATCGTCTCCTCACAGGAACGCTGGCGGTTAACCCGAACGGGGGGGGGGGGGGGTCCAGAGCCTCCCGCTCAGGAACCGCCGGAGCCCCCGACGGTGTCATGCAGCCAGCACCTCCGGGGTTGCACCAACGGCCTTCTACTTCTTCGACTTCTTCTTCTTCTTTGCCGAAGCCGGGGCGGGCAGCGAAGCAGCACGCGGGACCCGTGGGGACACGTGCCTAGAAGGCCCGTCGTCCCGACGCTAGTCCGCACCCTCCGCCCAAGATGAGCGCCAATCAGAGCGGCGGACATCATCGCTGCGCCGCATATGCGGACCGCCCCAACGCTCCTCCCGGCGATGGTCCTGATGATCCCGCCGCTAGGAGGGCGCCGAGGGCCGGTGGGCGGGGGCCCGAGTCGGGGGAGCGCAGGGAGCAGGCTCATCACGCGGCTGAGAGGCCGGAGAGGGACGCGCCACCAACTCCGCACACAGAGCCGCTTCCCGGTCCACGCCAGGCGCACGGGAAGCCTCCTAGCGGCAAAGGTCCCCCGGCGAGCCCGGCAGCAGTAGACGGGGATCCCTCGCCAGGTCACGAGGAGGCAGAGGGCGGCGAAGGGAGGTCTCGAAGTAGTATTCCGAGGACCTCCCCGACCGGGAAAACCCAACGCGCCCGGAGCGGGACGAGCCAGCACCCCCATCCGGGGCGCGGTCGCGGGCAGCAGGCACGGGGAGGGACCCATTTCGGCCAAGAGGACCCGTTTTGGCCGGGCCTGACCGTCCCCAGCGAGCTTGGTCATCAGCACCTTAGCGTACGAGCGTCTGGGACCGAGGGATAGGGCCGGCCGACCGGGGGCTGAGGGGGCCAAGGGGACGGCCGCAGGCCCTGCTGGCTGCGAGGAGCAGGAGCGGGCAGCGCTCCCGGGTGGCAGGGGGCGGCCGAGCGATGGAGGAGGACCGGTGAGGGTTGGGAGGGAGCCGCGGGACGGGGGAGGAGCGCTCGGGAGTCGGGGAGGGGACAAGGAGGCGCGGGGCGAGGGAACGGGGAGGCGGCGCGCTGTCTGGGGCAAGGGGAAACCCTAGGCCACGACTTGCCGACCACACTGGCCTGGGCCGCGTCTCGGGTGGGCTGGCCTCTGTTGGGCCGAGGCCCACCTCAGGTTCACCCTATCCAGCACACGACGGGCGCGGCGGGAAGCCTAAGCGATCTCGTGAGCCGAGATGGGCCCCGGCCTGAACCACGGCGGCCCAAAGGAGGGGCGCGCGGCCCACCTGCCCGCAGGTCTGCCCGCATTGCTAGGGCACGGGAGGGGGCTCTGCGCACGGGGACCTCCCGCCGCCGGCACCGGCGCCGCCGCCGTGGAGGGAGGCAGGGTGATACATCTCCGTCGTATCTACTTTTTCGAACTCTTTTGCCCTTGTTTTGGATTCTAATTTGCATGATTTGAATGGAACTAACCCGGACTAACGCTGTTTTCAACAGAATTGCCATGGTGTTGTTTTTGTGCAGAAATAAAAGTTCTCGGAATGTCCTGAAAATTTACAGAGATTTTTTCTGGAATAAAAGAAAAATACCTGCGCAAAGATCCACCGGAGGGGGCGTGCTAGTGGGCCACAAGCCCACAGTCCGCGGCCACCCCCTAGGCCCCACCGTGAGGGCTTGGGGGGCCCACGTGGCACCACCGCCCCCAAACTCAGCTCTATTTATTCTGTCTCGCCCGAAAAAACAGAGAGAAGGTTTCATCGCGTTTTACGATAAGGAGGCGCCGCCAAATCCTGTTCTTCATCTGGAGGGCAGATCTGGAGTCCGTTTCGGGCTCCGGAGAGGGGAAATCGTCGCCATCGTCATCATCAACCTTCCTCCATCATCAATTCCATGATGCTCTTCATCGTTCGCGGGTAATATCATCATAGGCTTGCTAGACGGTGATGAGTTGGATGAGATCTATCATGTAATCGAGTTAGTTTTGACGGGGATTGATCCCTAGTATCCACTATGTTCTAGATTGATGTTACTACTACTTGGCTATGCTTAATGCTTGTCACTAGGGCCCGAGTGCCATGATTTCAAATCTGAACCTATTATGTTGTCACCCATATATGTGTGTTTTAGATCCTATCTTGCAAGTTGTAGTCACCTACTATGTGTTATGACCCGGTAACCCCGGAGTTACAATAGCCGGAACCACTCCCGGAGATGACCATAGTATGAGGAGTTCATGTATTCACCAAGTGTTAATGAGTTGGTCCGGTTCTTTATTAAAAGGAGAACCTTAATATCCCGTAGTTTCCATTAGGACCCCGCTGCCACGGGAGGGATGGACAATAGATGTCATGCAAGTTCTTTTCCCTAAGCACGTATGACTACGTACGGAATACATGCCTACATTAGATTGACGAACGTGAGCTAGTTACTTTTCTCTCCGTGTTATAGCTGTTACATGATGAATCACATCCGTCACACTCATCCATCACCGATCCACTGCCTACGAGTCTTTTACTACTGGTCCTTGCTACGTTACTTTGTCCAGGCTTGTCCCTTGCTACAAAAGGGACTTGGCCACTTTGCTACTACTGTTGCTACTATTGTTACTCTGCTGCTGCTGTTACTACTGTTGCTACTGCTGTTACTCTACTGCTACTGCTGTTCCTTGCTACTTTGTTGTTACTTGTTGCAAGACTTTTTCGACACCGTTGCCAGGGAAGAATAGTTCCCCGTCCACGTGCAACTTACTGGTGCCATTGATACAACAGTTAGGAATAGTCTGCCGTCAACAGTTCTGTTTCTGACACCGTTGCTATCATACTACTTTGCTACTGATACTTTGCTTGCAGACACTAATCTTTCAGGTGTGGTTGAATCTGACAAACTTAGCTGCTAATACTTGAGAATATTCTTTCACTTCCCCTTTGGCAAATCAACAAATTTCGGTCGAATACCCTACCCTCGAAAATTGTTGCGATCCCCTATACTTGAGGGTCATCAAGACATTTTTCCGGTGTCGTTGCTGGGGAAGCATAACTATATTCTCCGAGTCACTTGGGATTGACGTCTGCTGATCACTATGAGGAATCCGAAAGAACCAAGAACTGAAATCTTGCCTTCCACTACGAGGAGAGGTAAGGAATTGCCATCTAACTCTGCACTTTATTCACCTTCAGTTTTGAGTAAGTTTGCAACATCGCCTCCTGCTAGAAATCAAGATATGTCGCCTGTGCTTGATGATGCTACTTCTGCTGCCCATGATGCTTATGATGATGCTATGCCTGATGATGCTATGCCTGATATTGCTTTGCCACTAGGTGCATTCCTTGATGCACATATTGCTAGAGTTGCTGCTAGACGTGATGATACTTCTGAAACTGCTGATACTATTGAAGTAGAACCTATTAATATGCCTGCTATGCCTGATACGTGCTATGTTATGGAGGGAGAGATAGCTTAGGACTTTCTTGCGTGTAAGGATAGCTATGATGCTAAGAAACTACTGCTCAAGTGGAAAGAAAAATCTCTGAACGCTAGGATGAAATACGACCCGAAGTTTGCTACTTCGCCTATCTTTGTGACCGATAAGGATTATGAATTCTCTGTTGACCCTGAGTTAATCATTCTGGTCGAATCTGATCCTTTTCACGGTTATGAGTCTGAAACGGTTGTAGCCCATCTTACCAAACTGCACGATATAGCCACCCTATTCACTAGTGAGGAAAAGATCCGCCACTACTATATCCTCAAGCTGTTTCGTTTCTCGCTAAAGGATGATGCTAAGAGTTGGTTCACTTCTATTGCTCCTGGTTGTGTGCGTAGCCCCCAGGATATGGTCTACTACTTCTCTGAAAAATATTTTCCTGCCCATAAGAAGCAAGCTGCCTTGCAGGAAATATACAACTTCGCTCAAGATGAAGAAGAGAGTCTCCCACAAGCTTGGGGGAGGCTCATCCAGCTGTTGAACGCTTTGCCTGATCACCCTCTTGAGAAGAATGAAATACTTGCTATCTTCTATAATGGACTTACCGACGCTTCCAAAGACCACCTAGATAGTTGTGCTGGTTGTGTTTTTAGGGAACGAACCGTAGAACAAGCTGAGATTCTACTGAATAACATCTTGTGCAATGAGAATGCTTGGACTATTCCCGAACCACCTCCTAAGCCAACTTCGAAGAAAAGAGGTATTCTATTCCTCAGTCCTGAAGATATGCAAGAAGCCAAGAAATATATGCGAGAGAAAGGCATTAAATCTGAAGATGTCAAAAACCTACCACCTATCGAAGAGATCCATGGTCTTGATAACCCGATACAGGTAGTAGAAGTAAATTCTCTGCGTAGGTATGATGAGAGTGATATTACTTTTGATAAACCTGCTAGCTTATGCATGGATGAATTTGATAACTTTGTCGCCAAACAATAGAGTTTCAATGATTATGTTAGCAGACAATTGGAACAAAATGCTCGTATGCTTAGTCATTTAAGTGCTTGTGTGGACAGAAATGTCAATGATCTTAAGCTTCTCAGTAAACATGCCTCTATGGTTACTACTCAAGTAGAACAAGTACTTAAAGCTTAGAATGACTTGCTCAATGAGTTGAATGACAATTCTTTCAGAGTCGTTACTAGAGGCGATAGAATGACTTAGGAACCTTTGTATCCTGAGGGTCATCCTAAGAGAATTGAACAAGATTCTCAAGGAGTTAGCACTGATGCACCTAGTCATCCTAGAAAGAAGAAGAAAGATGATAGGATGTGCACGCTAGCAACCCTGTTGCTGCTACACCTGAGAGTCCAAATGATGCCTCTGTCTCTGATGCTGAAACGCAGTCTGATGATGAACATGAGCCTAATGATAATATCAATAGTGATGTTCATGAAGATGCTCAACCTAGCAATGAAAAGGATGTGGAGATTGAACATGTCGATCTTGATAACCCACAGCCTAAGAATAGAAGATACGATAAGAATGACTTCGCTGCTAGGAAGCATGGTAAAGAAAGGGAACTATGGGTTCAGAAACCCATGCCCTTTCCTCCCAAACCATCCAAGAAAAAGGATGATGAGGATTTTGAGCGATTCGTTGAAATGATCATACATGTCTTTCTGCAAATGCGTTTGACAGATATGCTCAAAATGTCTCCGTATGCTAAGTACATGAAGGATATTGTGACTAATAAGAGGAGGATGCCTGAGGTTGAGATTTCCACCATGCTTGCTAATTATACCTTCAAGGGTGGAACTCCTAAGAAACTAGGTGATCCCGGTGTGCCCACTATACCTTGCTCCATTAAAGGTAACTACGTGAGAACTGCTTTATGCGACCTTGGAGCCGGTATTAGTATTATGCTTCTCTCTCTTTATCGTAGACTTGAGCTGGATAAGTTGACACCCACTGAAATCTTTCTATAAATGGCTGACAAATCAACTGCTTTCCCTATCGGCATTAGCGAGGATGTGCTTGTTGTGGTTGCTAATGTCACTATCTTAACAGACTTTGTTATCTTGGATATTCCCGAGGACGATGCCATGGCTGTCATCCTCGGAAGACCCTTTTTAAACACCACAGGGGCTGTTATAGATTGCAACAAAGGCAATGTCACTTTCCATGTCAACGGTAATGAGCATACGGTGCACTTTCTGAAGAAACAATATCGAGTACATTGCATCAATGCTATCGAAAAGGCTTCATCGATTCTTATTGGGAGCTTTGAATGCCCTATTCCTCGTGTCAAGAGGAAGTATGATTTGCTTGTTGGGGAGATACACATCCCCATTGAGGTGACCTAGTGACTATTCGAAAATTCTCCGTTCTCTTTTGCGATTCGAAAAGGTTGCTCAAAGAGGTTTGATCAACCTCACTGACGGATTTATTTCGATGACCATGAGATGGATGAATCGAGGAGTCACAAACCTCTGTTCTGAGCTTTCACCTTCGGTTGCTTAGAAGAAAAATGATAGGTTTAGTTTAATTTTCCCTGTTTTCTGTTTTAGCATCCGGTAGAAAGGTACCCCGAAAATAAAAGTTCTCCGAACGTCCTGAAAATCTAGTATGATTTTTTCTGGAATTTTTGAAAAATTGTGAGACAAAGAGCTTGTTTAGGGGCCACACCAGTGGGCCACAAGCCCTAGGGGCGCGGGCACCCCCTGGCCGTGCCACCCAGGCTTGTGGGGCCCACAGGCACCCCCTCTACTCATTTTTGCTCTCATCTGGTTCTCCTACCTCCAGAAAAAATCGTTTCGCAGCTCAAACCCGTGTTCTTGCTCCTGTTGCTGGGATTTTCGATCTCTTTGCTCAAATCACCGTTCTCCGAACTGTTTTGGGGAAATTACTCCTTGGTAAGTGACTCCTCCATTGGTCCAATTAGTTTTTTCTCTAGTGCCTTATACTCCACGTATTTTTGCTGCCTTGGTGACCATGTTCTTGAGCTTTGCATGCTGATTTTAGCTGGTCCCAAGTAGTTTTGATGCTTAATATGGTCTCTAGGCACTGGTTGGAGTAGTTGCTACGAGTTTCGTTGAGCCTTGTTCACTTTTCCTTAGAATCACTAAAATTTCAGAAATTTTCAGAGATAGAAAAGGGAAAAGATGAGGAGGTTCTTAAGAGGCTCTTCAAGCCGTGAACGCAAGGATGATGGGAGTGAGAAGAAGCCCAAGTATCAGGTCCCTCGAGTCGCAGAAGTTCGAGCGTGCGAATGGCCAAGCAACGTGTTCTTACGCGCCGCTGGAATTTATGAGGACTTCTATCACTTGGTGGAGAACGCATGCCTTACCGCCTTCGTTGAAGATAAGTGTCCGCAATACCTCCTCGTCACTAATATCTTCGTACAAAGCTTTAACTTCTATCCGAGGAAGAATCCTCCTATGGTTGAGTTCAAACTTTATGATATCCCCCAGTGCATGTCACTCCAAGATTTTTGCAATGTTTGCAAATTACCTTACGTTGGGGATATTCATGAACCTCGTCCACGGGACTTGGAAGCTTTCATCAGTACAATTGTTGTAGGAGAGGAGAGAGGAGTGTCTTGCGCTAGAGCTGCTAGCATTCATTTTCCCGTGCTTCGGTACTTCTCATTATTTGTGGGAGAATGTTTGGTTGGCCGTGGGAAGGCTGGGTCACTTAGTTCCCCAGATCTGGCGGTCTTGCGCGAAGCCCTTTATAACGATAAAACTTATAGCTTGGGGTGCTATAGTAGCTCAACGGTTGAACCTGAACCATTCTAAAGGTGTTGTCTATGGAGGTATCTATGCTACCCGTCTTGCCAGACACTTTGAGATACCTATTAGACTGGAGGAGGAAGAAGAGATTCTTCTTCCCGAGAGATATCTCGATTACGATAGCATGGTTCGCCATGACTTTCTTGATAGAGATATAAATAGAAGGATGATTTATAACCTGGTGTTTAGTTAGGGTACTCGTGAGACTATTACTTTGCCTGCTCCTTCTTTGTTCAATCTTCATGCATGCAGGTACATTATTATGCCCTCGGACATCTACGCATATTGGGGCTTAGCCCAACCACCCGTGCCCGTGCCCGAGCCACCAGTCGAGTACCAGACGCCAGTTTATCAGTGGGAGCCAGAGGAGCTCGCACAACAGTGGCATCCTCAGTCCACTCCGGAGTACCCCGGAGCTAGTTATTTCCCTCCTTGGGAGTACACCAACTTAGGCCAAAAGCCTAAGCTTGGGGGAGTACGTGTTCTCACCGACTTTACATTCTTGCTTATGCTTTCACTTTGTTAGCCGGTGTTCACACTTTGCCACTGTATCATCCATGCTAGTTTACTTTCTTTTTCTAGTTTTCATTTCGTGTGTCTGTCTAGTTTGAGAAAAAACCAAAAAGATTTTCTTTTCTTCTTTTGCTTGTTGGGAGCTTTCCCGTGTAAATAGTTTTCTTTTTCTTTGGGTCAAGGTAGAAGATATTGGTTACAATGTTTAGTGGCTCTTGCATGCATACCTATTTAGCTTTCAAAGAGCCATATTACTTTGTCTTCTCCTTTGTGTTTGCCTGCAGATTCCAGCTTTAGTCCAATGCACGAGCACTCTTATTATTGTTCACATCGTTCGGTCGTGCAAGTGAAAAGCAATAATGACGATATATGATGAAGTGACTGAGCCTCGAAAAGCTGGTATGAACTCGATCTATTTTGTTTTTGTAAATATGACTAGCTCATCATGCCTGATTCAGCTTTGTTGTGAGAGAAACATGTTTGCAATGACAACTTAGAGATCATAGTTGCTTATGCCATGCTTACTTAGCTAGGAGCTTATAATGGTTTGTCTTGGACGCCCACATGAATGTTGAGATGACTGTGTTGTAGTATGATAGGATGGTATCCTCTGAATGATTCAAGTGGCTTGACTTGGCGCATGTTCACGCATGTAGTTGAAACAAAATCAACATAGCCTCTACGATATTCATGTTCATGGTGATTTATGTCGTACTCATGCTTGCACTCAATGTTAGTAAATCTCAATGCATTTTGATGACTGTTGTCACTCTCTAGTTGGTCGCTTCCCAGTCTTTTGCTAGCCTTCACTTGTACTAAGCGGGAATATTGCTTGTGCATCCACTTCAATAAACCCAAAGTTGTTCCTTATGAGTCCACCATACCTACCTATGTGCGGTATCTACCTGCCGTTCCAAGTAAATTTGCATGTGCCACTCTCTAAATCTTCAAGAAATAATCTGTTTTGCATGCCCGAACCGCTCATGTGGTGACAGAGGGCTATTGGTATCTTCCATGCTAGGCGTGTTATCCTCGATATGTGTTTATTCACTATCATTCACGAGAAAGGGGCTGGTAATTGGAATTCCTAGTTCCATGCTCAAATCGAAAAGATAATTGCAAACAAAACTCCCCCAGGATTGATGTTGGTATGGACGGTACCCGAGGATTCGACTAGCCGTGGAGTGTGATTGATTGGTGGTGGGGGAGTCAAAACTTTACTTTTCTGTTTGGGAACCGCCTATAGCATGTGTAGCGTGGAAGATGTTGAGAACTCTTAGTCATTGCATTGACAATGAAAGCATGCCACCCAAAATTATTATCTCTGTTTTCAAAGCTTGAGCTCTGGCACCTCTGCAAATCAATGCTTCCCTCTGCGAAGGGCCTGTCTATTTATGTTCCTGTTGAGTCATCCTCCTCTTACAAAAGCACCAATTAGAGAGCACCTCTGTCATTTTATGCTTTGCTTTTAACTGTGTTGAGTGTGACTGTGACTGGATCTTCTTTGCCATGAGTTACAATGTTTAGTCAGCCCTTGGTCTTTGAAGGTGCTCTGCATTTATGTTTTGCGGTCTTAGAAAGAGCTAGCGAGATACCATCTATTTGTACTGCTTCATGTTGTTTGGATTGAAGTGTTGACATATGAGGCTTATTATTATTTGCTCGCTAGTTGATTATGCCATTGATATGAGTTTACCGTGAGACCTAGATGTCATTTGCTTATGTGGTTTGCTTGTGATCATGCTGAAATTCTGGTTATGAGTTAGACATAATTGCAACCACAAGATCAAACAGAGTTCGTCAAAGTTTTTCTTTTGTCTCTCTCAGTTTGTCAACTGAGTTGCTTGAGGACAAGCAAGGATTTAAGCTTGGGGAGTTGATACGTCTCCATCGTATCTACTTTTCCGAACTCTTTTGCCCTTGTTTTGGACTCTAATTTGCATGATTTGAATGGAACTAACCCGGACTGACGCTGTTTTCAGCAGAATTGCCATGGTGTTGTTTTTATGCAGAAATAAAAGTTTTCGGAATCTCCTGAAAATTTACGGAGATTTTTTCTGGAACAAAAGGAAAATACCTGCGCAAAGATCCACCGGAGGGGGCGTGCTAGTGGGCCACAAGCCCACATGCCGTGACCACCCCCCTAGGCCACGCCGTGAGGGCTTGTGGGGCTCACGTGGCACCACCGCCCCCAAACTCAGCTCTATTTATTCCGTCTCACCCGGAAAAAAATCAGAGAGAAGGTTTCATCGTGTTTTACGATACGGAGGCGCCGCCACATCCTCTTCTTCATCTGGAGGGCAGATGTGGAGTCCGTTTCGGTCTCCGGAGAGGGGAAATCGTCGCCATCGTCATCATCAACCTTCCTCCATTGACAATTCCATGATGCTCTTCATCGTTCGTGAGTAATCTCATTGTAGGCTTGCTGGACGGTGATGAGTTGGATGAGATCTATCATGTAATCGAGTTAGTTTTGATGGGGATTGATCCCTAGTATCCACTATGTTCTAGATTGATGTTGCTACTACTTGGCTATGCTTAATGCTTGTCACTAGGGCCCGAGTGCCATGATTTCAGATCTGGACCTATTATGTTGTCGCCAATATATGTGTGTTTTAGATCCTATCTTGCAAGTTGTAGTCACCTACTATGTGTTATGACCCGGCAACCCCGGAGTGACAATAGCCGGAACCACTGCCGGAGATGACCATAGTATGAGGAGTTCATGTATTCACCAAGTGTTAATGCATTGGTTCGGTTCTTTATTAAAAGGAGAACCTTAATATCCCGTAGTTTCCATTAGGACCCCGCTGCCACGGGAGGGATGGACAATAGATGTCATGCAAGTTCTTTTCCCTAAGCACGTATGACTACATATAGAATACATGCCTACATTAGATTGACGAACGGGAGCTAGTTACTTATCTCTCCGTGTTATAGCTGTTAGATGATGAATCACATCCGTCACACTCATCCATCACCGATCCACTGCCTACGAGTCTTTTACTACGGGTCCTTGCTACGTTACTTTGTCCAGGCTTTTCCCTTGCTACAAAAGGGATTGGGCCACTTTGCTACTACTGTAGCTACTAATGTTACTCTGCTGCTGATGTTACTACTGTTGCTACTGCTGTTACTCTACTGCTACTGTTGTTCCTTGCTACTTTGCTGTTACTTGTTGCAAGACTTTTTCGACACCGTTGCTAGGGAAGAATAGTTCCCCGTCCACGTGCAACTTACTGGTGCCATTGATACAACAGTTAGGAATAGTCTGCCGTCAATAGTTCTGTTTTTGACACCGTTGCTATCATACTACTTTGCTACTGATACTTTGCTTGCAGACACTAATCTTTCAGGTGTGGTTGAATCTGACAAACTCAGCTGCTAATACTTGAGAATATTCTTTCACTTCCCCTTTGGCAAATCAACAACTTAACTGGCCGCCGGCGAGCAGGGAGCGCCGCGGCCAGAAACTGGCCAAACTGCGGATGCGCCAGCGACACCGGCAGCTCCACCTGGCCCTCCCCTCCGCCAGAGATACAGGATCGTCGTCGTCGTCCGACTCCTCCACCCAATCTGCCCATCTCCGCGGGAGGGCGCCGCCGGGGGAGGCGGGGCCTTGAGCTCCATGCAGCTCGCCGGCCGGCGACGTCAGGGGTCCATGCGCGGGCTACTTAGCCATCCCCATCGCCGCTCTCATTCCCATCTAGCCCTTGCCTTTTTCTAGGGTCGCCTGACGTTCAAAGCACATAGATATGGGATGCTTAGCTCAAACAAAAAAATAACACGACTAAACTCTTCGCCCTTGGACGCACGTCATACCAAACCAATAAGACCACCAACATCTGAATCTACCGCCGAGGACGTCGCGAGCAAACAAGATGTCGCCTTAATGAAGGAGAACAACCCAAGGTAACGGGATCTGATCCGATAACTAGACCTAGGGGTTCCCCCTGATACTCGAAGAGGGGCACATATAGCAGCCATGTCAGCGCCTTCAAGAAGGGAACGACACCCACAGATGTCACTGCTGTCAGCATCGAAAGGTCGAGCAAGGATTTCACCCTGGCTAAATCTGAGCAATCCCAAGTCGTGAGAGCAAAATTCTAAGAAGCAGAAGTCAGGTCATAGGTTGGAACTGCCATCAAGGAAAGGGAGCTACGCCTGTTGTCGAAGACGACATCGATGTAGCCGAAATAACAATCTATGGAGCACGCGGAAGGGTGGACGAGGAATGGGGGTGGGTAGGGTTGGGTTGCCATGCAGAAAACGGTGACACGAGGGAGGGGGCGACGGTGGCCGAAGACCCATATGGTCCAAAGAGGACCGTAGATCCGAGTCGCCGGGTCCAGGACCGTAGGGACGCCTAGTGAGCTTAAGGAACTGGAAGGGGGTGTAGCTCCAGGAGCACGCTGGAGTCGAAGATGCACTCGCGTGGTTGTCAGCCAACCAAGGGCACTTGCATGGGTTGTGGAGCTACGGAGATGCCGACAAGCCAGAGGAGCTAGAAGTAGACACAACTGGAACATATGGTGTCGGATCTGGAGCGGCTCCAGTGAGCCATGGACACAAGAGGAGGGCGCAGGTGCATGACCGCCGGTGCCGGAGACGCACCTGCAAGGAGGCGAAGGGAGCATGCATGCCTGCTACACTCCCGACGAGCGCGGTGCAAGAGGAAGACACCACAAGGAAACCACCGAAAGCCACCATCGAGAAGCACCGCCTAGAGCCATGGCTGCTACCTAAGGAAGGAAGAGCGCCATCGTGGCGCCCCAAGGGCAGATCAACCCGACATAGAAGCCCCGCCACCATCATCCCAGGATCCGGCGATAATAACAAAAGGGTGATGGCGTCCACCTCAGACCTGCCGCGCGAGAAAGGTGGGTGGGGCAAGGATATGCCATCGAATGGCCAAAGGGCAGCCGGAGGCCGGAAGGTATGGGCGGAAGAGGCTAGGAATAAGGAGCCGACAACATCATACTAGTGCCGGGACACGACGTAAGCAAACAGGTGATGTAGCGGTGGCATCTTGGAGTCTGGATGGCCGAGGTGCCCTACCGTCACCTTCCTGGGAGGTGGAACAGCTTCACTGATCGCTTCTCTAGTGGTGGCGAGGAGGTGGGGTAGGTTGGGAGGGAGCCATGGCCGCATAGGCTAGTGTTCCCCCCGCCGCCAGGGGAGGCAGAGTTGGGATCCGATATTTGCATCTTCACATTCTTGGAAATTTCTAATGAATAAATCCTAGGTGAAGATGTTATTTGTTGAAACGTATGGACATCGTTTCCACAAGCACAATTTGCGTGTTCTCTAACGACCTCTATAGCTGGCCGACCCCCCCCCCCACCCCACACACACCCAGATAAAAGAATCGACACTTACTAGTCAACAAAATGACTTAGATGACCCCCTCATTGAAAGGGTGAGATAACGATCATAGGGGAGGGTGGATGCGAGATTTTAACTTATTCTTCAAGACAATGATTTTGAGAAAAATAATAGGGTGACAAAAGGGTAACCAGAGAATACGGTACAGATGCATGCATATGAGAGTAGTTGGACAGTCATCATGATGAAATAGAACATGCATAGTGAGTAGTGAAGCATACGAACATGTGAGCACATACATGAATGGGTGAAATACAACGAAACTGAAGAGAAACAAAATGCAACAGAGGTTAACAAAATTGTGGAAGTATTTAATTAAAGTCTTCAAGAGGTGGAAGATAACTTTTTCAACACATAGATGCGGAAACTAAAGGTTAAAGAAATAGAACTCGATTGCTCGATGAAGACACTTAGTCTTCACCTTATTCCCCTTAACCTAAGGACACTTAGACCTTGCCCAATCACTCGTGTCAAGTCTTCAAGGTATGATGAGGGCATGCCTACCTTGGATACGAGGAAAAATATTACATACATGAATATCTGTGAGGTGATTTCTTATAAGAAATATGCAATACTTTATTTGTGCATGTATGCAATATTTTTGGTTGTATCCAAGGTAGCCATATCCTCATCAAGGTAGACTTTCAATACATTCACATACTTGTTTTATGGCACACAAAAATTTCTTCTTGGTTGCTCAGAACATGAGGCTTAACCATCGAAAGATCACATTATTCAAAGGTAAAAAAACATCATATGACACATGACAATCTCTTGACTGATGCTCAATCATTTTGGGTTGTGGTTGTTTGAGTTTCTCTTCACTTAGGATTCTCTCAAATTCATAGGAGGAAGGTTTCTCTAGATGGCACTTGTCCATCACTCACTCAGAGTAGCCAACCAACAAATGGTTGTGGGGCGTCTATTCATAGCATGGGGGCAACCCGACATGATTTGACCATCATGTCCTTCGGACCAAGACCGTTGTGAGGATAAGGATCCACTCGACAGCTGGCACTTGCTCAGCAACTGTCATAATTTTTCACTCTCAAATTCCTCACGGTAAAAGGATCGCACTGGCGAATTCCTAATACTTCAGTTAGACCAATGTCATCAGCAACTAGAAGAACTTTGTTTGTGCTACTCAAGAGCTCGATTATAATGTAAGAGATTTACAAAGTCTTCACTACAAGAAATATGTGTTGAATTTGAGCATTACTTCATAAATACGCCTATGTATCACCTAGACACCTTTTTAACAGTACAATGTACCCTATTGATCAAATCACGAAGAAAGAAACTATGAACCAAAGCCTTCAAGCTTTGAGTTCTTCACTTCAAATACTTCAAAGGCCCCACAAAATTCTTGAATGTACATATACATTATAGGGGTTGTCTTTCTTAAAGCAAAACCTTCAAGGACTTTTTCTCCTATGTATACTCATAAACACATTAGTCCCTTAGCCAATTTGTCTTAAATCCTCCAAAACCACCAAGGGGCACTTGTCAGTCCATTAGATTAAGGGGTATCCATGATCCAGAGATCGAGGGTTTCTACGGAGGTGCTGTGATGGGAAAGGAGGAGAGGGAGACGACGACAAGGAATCCAGAGGACCGCATGAAGTGTGGTCAGTTCCCGGCAAGAGTTCACGGGAAGGTTTTTCTAGTATATCAACGGAGGTGAAAGAGACGGTTTTTATCCAATGGTACAGAGGCGTTCGTCCCTGTAGAAGAAGCATGCACAGGAAGGAAGATATTTGACTTCCAATCTCTCATTAATGGGAATCTGTCCGCTAGTGGTCATCAAAAGTGTAGCATGATGATCTGCGTGAGTACGCCATTGGCCTACAGTCTAGCATGTTACAGTGTAGGGGGTACCTCTGGTGGATGGAGGTGAAGACTTTGCCACCCGTCCCCGTGGCGGACCTAGAAAGTATTTGGAGCGGGGCATATTTTCCAGAAATTCAAAGAATTTAAGCATATTTTTTGAAAAACACAAGTAAATCTTATTGAAAATTCAAATTTTCAGTGGGGGCCTTGCCCACCACTCACCTTAACGTGGGTCCGCCCGTGTCGTGTCCCTGTGTATAAAAGGAGGGGAAGGAGAACCTAGTAGGGGGTCATAAAAACAAGGAAGGTAACACACCCATATTGTAGCTCTGTACCATTTCAATAGTTCCAAGCAGGAATAGGGTATTAGACCAACAAGGTGCACCGAACCTGCATAGTTCTTCATGTTCATCCATAATATATCACTCATGACTTAGGATAGTTAGACGTGTTTTGTCCCTGATCAAACTATCAAAGGGTTGTTGATCACAACTCATATATAGCTTCATAGAAACCGACATTTGGCATGCTAGGTAGGGGAATGAGACATCTAACTCTCGCCTCATCACCACACGCGTCAACCGCTCCCTTTGGAACCTCAGTTGCAAATCGGTTCATAGCGTCGGGGCGCTCATGGCCATCTATGGTCCCGATGAGCGACTGGTAAGCCCGATCTTTGGTGCGGCGTCGAGTTCACGAGGCCGCTAATGCCGCTCGGCAGGCGCATCATCCTCCTCCTCCCTCCTCCCACTGGCGGAGGACGACCAACACCCTGTCTAGGGTCATGAGGGGGATGCGAGACATGACTAGGAGGGACGATCTGCGGGACGTAACGCGGGCATCCAGGGCAACCCGATATCCTCCCCCCCCCCCCCCCCGTGTGTAGAGCGTGACTCATGTTGCAGCTGCTCCTTCGGGGACTACGACTTGCATCATCTATATACCGGCGATGGTGTTTATGGCTCCCCGCGGGCTCCAACGATAACCATCGCCACAAGAGGAGTGTGCCCACTGGCTGACTCGGATCACGCGCTTGCTCGACATTGTCATTGAGGAGCAGCCGCGTTCGTGGACACCCTCAACCATTAAGCACGAGTAGTCACGTGCCCCAAAACACATGCCTCCCCCTTAGTACCTTCGTGATCGTGAGCAAAGGCGGGCTCGTGTGCGCCCAGAGGGGGAGGCGTGCCAATCTATAGCCCCCACCCCAGAGGAGAACATGGATAGGCGATCATCGGCGTGACGCCTCGCAAAGGATGCCCGCTCTAGGAAACACCGGAGGCACGACGTCCTGTGTGAAAGTGCAATCATGCCCTTAATCATGTTTTGATGATGCTGACAACACACATATAGGAAACTAATCATCTTAATCGAGTGTATCTCGGGTTTTGTTCCCATGAGAGTTTCTGTATTGATCATGAATAATTTGTCCAGGATGCTCAAGAACGAAGAAACAAGATGAAGTGGTCTATCATCTCATTTGTCTTTCTTGAGTATAGGGACCCCGCACTATTAAGAGTGGATCACTGAGTCTCGCAAGAAACTTGCTCAAAACTATTAGAAATTCCTCTGTCTATCTTCCTGGCAGATCTGCTCCTGTCCGGTCGTCCGATGGTTCTCGGCCGTCAAAACCCCGGATGGCCGACACTGTACGGAAATCCTGAGCCAGCCAACAGATCCAAAATGTCGGACTTTCGGCCCCTCCGGTCATCCGAGGACTGGCGTCCGGTTACGGTAGGAATTCCGTTGCCACCCAACAGATCCAAAATGTCGGAATTCCGACCATTCCGGACGACCGTGCCCTGGACGGCCCATGCCCTTCGGATGTCCGTGCGCTGTTCAGTTTTTCTCGTGATGCTGACCTAAGATCTTGTGTGTCTTAGGACGACCGTATGCTGATGACCTCTCCACCAAATACCGTGGTAATCAGATACCTTCTGCATCTTCGGACGACCGACCACTATCGGACGTCCGACCCTTCATGGGTGGCCGTACGACCGTGAACTGTCGGACGTCCGGCAACTGGACAACATAAGTGGCTCCAACGTTCACTTTCCTACCACCACTATATATAGTCTTCCCCCACCTCGAGTGGGGGTGGTTGAACACAGCTGAAACACTCTAAGAATATCTTTATCTCTCACTCCCATTTGCTTACACCAAATCCTAGATCCCAAGAGCACCTGTGGGTCCCTTTGAGTGTTGTTCCAATCAAAAGATAGATCGTCTCTCTCTCCTCCTCTCAACCCAAGCTATTTGTGATTTGAGCAGTCCCCGTGATCTTTTTACTCTTGGTGGTTGGAGACTCCTAGGCGGTGGGAGTTCTTCGGAGAGGAATCAAACCTTTGTGTTTTCCCCCAAAAAGTTTGTGAGGGTTTGGAAGCCACATCAAAGGCTTCGTGGTGTTGTCTCAAGGAGAGAATAGGGTGAGCCTTCGTGGTGTTGGTGTGCCTTCGTGGTAACACCCACCTCTCTAAACGGTGACATAGCTTCCCTCCAAGGAAGTTAACATCGGGATACATCCTTGTCTCTTGGAGTTGCGGTTATCCCTAACCTTAACTTCCTACTTGTTGCTAGTCTTTGATTACTTACTTGTGCTTTATTATATCCTACTTGTTGTCGTGCTTGGTTCACAAAGCTGAGCCTTCACCCTTGCAATTGTTAGGCTCATTTTCATATTCCGCATTATTGCCTAAAATTGCTAAGTAACTGATAAAATTTGAACTGTACCTATTCACCCCCCTCTAGGTCCATCTTGATCCCTTTCAATTGGTATCAGAGCCTCGTGCTCTATTCTTGTGGCTTAACCGCCCTAGAGCGAGATGAACCCCGATGGGACTCCCCTAGTTGCAGATCAAATGGATAAGGGCGCGACTTCCAAGGAATTCAAGTCCTTCACTTCTGAGGATCTGGAACGGGCCCTTGCTAAGCAAAAGGAGGAGCATGATGCTTTCTTGTGGTCTTGGTCCAAATGAGACTAGCCACATTATCCACGATGATGTCATCACCTCCAAGTGGTGAGGTCTCGAGGCCAAATGTGCCCAGTTCTTCACCTGGCCAACAACCTCCACGCACTGACCAAACTAGTGTTCCATGGCTTTATGCTAGACCTCAAGTTGAGAAACCTAAGTACAATCCTGGAGGAAAACATCCTTTGCTTGATGACAATTCCGATTTATCTTTGTGGAGAGTTGGTATGTAGGATCATCTTAGGTACGCCAATGATGAAATGTTGGACATTCTGGAGCATGGCTACTGTCGTGGTTTTTTCACGGCAGATGTCCTCGTGAAAGGACTTAAAGATGGAGCCATCGCACCTTGGTGGAGACTCGAAGGGGGTTAGCGAAAGCGATACTCAGATTTACCTAGGTTCGGCCCCTCGTGAGGAGGTAAAAGCCTACGTCCTGCTTTGTGTGGATTAATGGTGGTTTCGATTACAAGGAGGGCGTAACTCGCCTGACCTAGCTCTCGATTCTCTCTAACTCGCCTGACCTTTCCCCGGGACTCGCCTTTACATACAGGTCGAGGCCCTAGGGTTTACAAAGTCCTGCCATGTTACTCTTTGTGGCTTTACTTATCTCTAAGTCGTCGTGTCCTCCACGATCAGGTGCTTTCTTGGTAATCCATCATCCACACGACCTCTTGAACTGCCATCCAGCTTCTGGGCCACGGGACGCGCGTTGAATGGTAAGTCGCCCGTTTGATGACCCGACCCACTAAGGGTGGGTTATCCGCACGTAATATCCCCAACATTAGGCCCCAGATTGCCTTAAATTCATTCATGCCAATAAATCTACAACAATTTGGGGCGACTCTTACCATTCCTATCCTTCGACGAACGATAAGTCGCCACCCGTTGTAATTTTCTCTGATCCGCCGCGTAATCTTTGATGACATCACCTCACCCCCTTAATTCTGGGGCTTTAGCACTGCAACCATCAACGAATCTTTTGCTTCATAATCACTTATCCCGAAAATCTAGGCGCCATCATCGCAATCTTTGACTTGTCGCCTCGATCTCTGCCTTGACAGCCTCGATTTCCGTTCCTGCCCTTCAAATAACAAGAGGAGAAATGGGGGGGGGGGGAGGAAGCCCCGTCACCTACCTCCATCTCTTCCTCGTCTTCCTCACGCTCTCCCTCTTCGAGCACCAGCACCCGATGTCGTCACCGGCTCTTGGAGATCCTCCATCGACCGTGGTCTTCCGGGCGCCAAGAAACACGAAGTACTGCGCCTTCGTCCCCGGCACCGATCTCCTTTTCCCACGTACACGCATTCCCTTATTAGGGTTAAGCGGAGAACACCATGAACATTGCTTCCTGCGAGCCAGCTCCGTGACGCGACGAACGTCCTTACCTGCCTTAGATCCATTTCATATTTTGCGCAATAGACTTTAGGCAGTAGCAAACTACGGCCACTTTATCGCGTCCTTCTGTTAGCTTAAGCCTTCATGTCGAGATCCAATGTTGTCGCTGCCTTATGCTCATAACTTTCCACCATTATTTCGAGCAATATCCCTTTATTTTGATCCACTCGTAGATCCATAGTTTACTGCCTGTTTTTAGAAACATGTTTGCTCATCTCTCGAGAATACCCCTAAGGAAAAAAGCACCCCTGAGAGTCGCCATTTAGCTCAAGCTTCCATAGGGACTTAAATTTATCACCATAGCTATGACCCCTCTCTTTCCAATTTGAAGGACGAGTTACGATACTTCAAATATACTTCCATAAATCGCCCAAATAGCGGGTTATGATGTATGTCACCCATTTGGCGAGTCACCAAATCCTTTTCGAACATACCGTGGACTCATACCGGCGAGTTAGAATAATTCCTAGTTGTTACTGAATCGCCTCGTTCCCCTCTCTTTTGTAGTCATGGCCATTACGAAGTGCGACTGGTTACCGACAAAAATCGATGACGCCACTCTCGAGAAGTTTGTTAAGGTGGGTCTTCTTGACAATAAGGAAATCATCGGTTGGAGAACCTCCCCGGGCGAGTTGACTCCCAACCCTGCTGCACGAGAAGTTGTCATCTTTACAGATTACCTCGAATGAGGTTTTAAACCGCCCGGGTCAAAGTTTTTTCGAGACGTCCTGCATTTCCTTAATGTTCATCCTCAAGACCTCGGACCCAACTCCATCAGCAACCTATGTCAGTTCCAGGTCTTTTGTGAGGTATATTTGCAGAGAGAGCCCATAGTTCCTTTATTTTGGAACTTCTTCCATTTGAATCACCAGACCGAGTTTCCCAATGGTCCCAACCATGAGCTCGGAGGAGTCAACATTCAAAGACGCCGCGAACGTGGATTCCCATCAGTTCTTCTGCCCAGCCATCCTAAGGGCTTTGTCGAGTCATGGTTTTATTGCCGAGACACCTCTCCACCCAGCGAAAACCCACTTCCGGGTTTCAGAGCAGATCGCCTGCCCATGGACTTCAAAATGCCCGAGAAGCTCACAAAAGAAGAAGAGTTGGACTTTATCCCCATTTACTCCAAGGTAAAGTCTTTGACCAACAACGGACTCATCGGGATTGATCTATTCCGCTGCTGGATAGAGTGGAACATCCTTCCCTTGAGTCGCCGAGACGGGCTGATGTATGAATATGATGCTACGGTACGCCATCCACAGTGCTTCAACCACAAACGACTCTCGGAGAGTGAAATTGTCGGAATCATCAAGAAATTAACCGGTGAGACCTTGGAAGAATGTGCCAAGATTGGGCTCAAGGCCTTCTGCCGCTCCAACCCGGTGCCGCCAGTAAGAATCCAAGCCGTGTGTCGTTTTTCTATACTTATCAATGCTCTTGGTTTGAAATTCACTTCTATTCACCAGAAAGATCATCCATTTTGGCGAAGGGGCCCCAAAGTGACTGCCCAAAAGACCACCAAGCCGCCACCAAAGAAGAAAAAGAAAGCAAGAAAAGGTAAGCCGCCGCCAGAGATTCGTCTGTTGTCGGCGAGTCACGAGCCGACGACGAACGCTCAGAGGTAAGAATTCCCCTTCACTCATTACGTGTGTATTCTGACTTATGCCTATACCACGCGTCTCTATGTGTAGGGCGAGGACAACAAGAGCCAAGATGATGCGGTCGAGGTAATTTCTATTTCTTCCGACTCACCTTCTCCTTCTCCTAGACCAGGCAGGCGGATCTGTGGAAAAGTGCCCATGTCTCACCCATATGCTTATATGGATCCTGATTTCCTTTTGAAGAAACCAAGATATACGTCCAAGCGCAAGACCCGTAGTCGCTCTGGCGACTTAATCTCCGGACTGCCTGAGAAGACAACCGGTCAGAAACGCACCAGCGAGGTACACTTTTGTTTTATCATACCCTTTCTTGTGTAAAATGTGACTCACCACTTCTTTAACTTCAAGCCTTTGTTCTATCAGACTTCTCCCCCTACATCTGGCGACTCGGCAATATCAGCTCTCCCGCCGATGATTCGTGTACAAGGGTGAGTCTCTTTATTAATCCCAATTTTTTTCTAAACAACGATATGTGCTTTTAATCTTGGTGCCTTTGTCTCAGCGCACAAGCGAAGAGAAGGAAAACTAGCGACCTATCTTCTGCTCCCAAAACAACTGACGCCTTAGGCACGAGCACCTCTGTCTGAGAGATTGATAAAGAGCAAGCGGCGGCTCATGATATTCCTGTGGACGATATTCCCGATGCCCGGGATGACACGACCGTAATTTTGAAGGAAACCGCTGATAAGGTTAACCCGCCAAGCCCTCTCAAGGGGACTGAAGATCCAGACTACGTCGTGGTCACCGGTACTGGCTATTCCACTCCTCCGGTTGTAGTACTTTCCAAGCATACCTCCAAGGAAACATGCCCTTCTCCTGATCAAGACACAAGTAAATTCAAGCTCCCCCAGTATGAGAAGCTGGAATTCGACCAACTTTGTTCTGGCTTTGCAAGTCATCTGGAGAGGGATTATGAGATGAACAAGAGCTTGATTCATCTTATGAGGATTAGGCATGAGGTGTTGGGGAACATCGCATGGGAAACAAAAAAATTCCTACGCGCACGAAGACCTATCATGGTGATGTCCATCTACGAGAGGGGATGAGTGATCTACGTACCCTTGTAGACCGTACAGCAGAAGCGTTAGTGAACGCGGTTGATGTAGTGGAACGTCCTCACGTCCCTCGATCCACCCCGTGAACTATCCCGCGATCAGTCCCACGATCTAGTGCCGAACGGATGGCACCTCCGCGTTCAGCACACGTACAGCTCAACGATGATCTCGGCCTTCTTGATCCAGCAAGAGAGACGGAGAGGTAGAAGAGTTCTCCGGCAGCGTGACGGCGCTCCGGAGGTTGGTGATGATCTCGTCTCAACACGGCTCCGCCCGAGCTCCGCAGAAACGCGATCTAGAGGAAAAACCGTGGAGGTATGTGGTCGGGCTGCCGTGGAAAAGTCGTCTCAAATCAGCCCTAAAACCTCCGTATATATAGGTGGGAGAGGGGGGACCTTGCCTTGGGGCTCAAGGAGCCCCAAGGGGGTCGGCCGAGCCAAAGGGGGGAAGGACTCCCCCCCAAACCGAGTCCTACTTGGTTTGGTGGGTGGAGTCCTTCTTTCCTTTCCCACCTCCTTTTTTTCTTTTCTCTTTGATTTTTCTTCCAATGCGCATAGGGCCCTTTTGGGCTGTCCCACCAGCCCACTAAGGGCTGGTGCGCCACCCTCAAGGCCTATGGGCTTCCCCGGGGTAGGTTGCCCCCCCCCCCCCGGTGAACTCTCGGAACCCATTCGTCATTCCCGGTACATTCCCGGTAACTTCAAAAACCTTCCGGTAATCAAATGAGGTCATCCTATATATCAATCTTCGTTTCCGGACCATTCCGGAAACCCTCGTGACGTCCGTGATCTCATCCGGCACTCCGAACAACATTCGGTAACCAACCATATAACTCAAATACGCATAAAACAACGTCGAACCTTAAGTATGCAGACCCTGCGGGTTCGAGAACTATGTAGACATGACCCGAGAGACTCCTCGGTCAATATCCAATAGCGGGACCTGTATGCCCATATTGGATCCTACATATTCTACGAAGATCTTATCGTTTGAACCTCAGTGCCAAGGATTCATATAATCCCGTATGTCATTCCCTTTGTCCTTCGGTATGTTACTTGCCCGAGATTCGATCGTCAGTATCCGCATACCTATTTCAATCTCGTTTACCGGCAAGTCTCTTTACTCGTTCCGTAATACAAGATCCCGCAACTTACACTAAGTTACATTGCTTGCAAGGCTTGTGTGTGATGTTTTATTACCGAGTGGGCCCAGAGATACCTCTCCGTCACACGGAGTGAAAAATCCCAGTCTTGATCCATACTAACTCAACGAACACCTTCGGAGATACCTGTAGAGCATCTTTATAGTCACCCAGTTACGTTGCGACGTTTGATACACACAAAGTATTCCTCCGGTGTTAGTGAGTTATATGATCTCATGGTCATAGGAACAAATACTTGACATGCAGAAAACAGTAGCAACAAAATGACACGATCAACATGCTATGTCTATTAGTTTGGGTCTAGTCCATCACGTGATTCTCCTAATGACGTGATCCAGTTATCAAGAAACAACACCTTGTTCATAATCAGAAGACACTGACTATCTTTGATCAACTGGCTAGCCAACTAGAGGCTTGCTAGGGATAGTGTTTTGTCTATGTATGCACACATGTAAATGAGTCTTCATTCAATACAATTATAGCATGGATAATAAAAGATTATCTTGATACAGGAATTATAATAATAACTATATTTATTATTGCCTCTAGGGCATAATTCCAACATGAGGTACGCCTTGAAACATGAGTCGGGTCTTGAATATAATAAAAATCTTCAACCTGTAGCCCCCAAGGGTCGGGTCATCTTTTGAAAGATGAGCCAGGTCTTGAATATAATAAAAATCTTTAACCTGTAGCCCCCAAGGGTCGGGTCATGTTTTGAAAGATGAGCTGGGTCTTGAATATAATAAAAATCTTCAACCTGTAGCCCCAAGGACCGGGTCATCTTTTGAAAGATGAGCCGGGTCTTGAATATAATAAAAATCTTCAACCTGTAGCCCCCAAGGGCCGGGTCATCTTTTGAAAGATCAGCCAGGTCTTGAATATAATAAAAATCTTCAACCTGTAGCCCCCAAGGTCCGGGTCATGTTTTGAAAGATGAGCCGGGTCTTGAATATAATAAAAATCTTCAACATGTAGCCCCCAAGGGCCGGGTCATCTTTTGAAAGATGAGCCGGGTCTTGAATATAATAAAAATCTTCAACCTGTAGCCCCGAAGGGCCGGGTCATCTTTTGAAAGATGAGCCGGGTCTTGAATATGGTATGATTTTGAAGAAAATCATACATTAGCCCCCAAGTATCAGGAGTATTGCTTGTAGTAATGCTGAAACTTGTCACCCCAAATTTATGTGCAGGAGTGTGTGACCCAGACTGAGTCGGCTTTAGCCGACTTAAGGAAAAATCTGGCTGAACAAAAAGATGCCCAAGCCGAGTTGGAAAGGAAATACCGCTTGATTCAGGCTGAGCTGGAGAAGATGAAAGCTGACCAGCAAAAACTTGAGAAGAAAGCCAAAGCTGATAAAGCCGCCATTCTTAAGCGTGCTAAGCAGGCTGAGGAGAAATTGGAAGCCGCCCAGCAAGAGCTCTCCGGCTTAAAGAAACATATTTCCAATATGAGTGTTGTTATGTTTGGTAAACGTTTACCCTTGACTGTTGAATAATTAATCTGGTATCAAGAATTATCAAATACTGATGTGCCCTTTGCAAGTCCACGAGCCGCCAATGTTCCAGACGACTGCATGCTGAAGTTAAAAGCTATATATACCTTCGCTGAGTAGCTATACACCGGGGGCATGCTGACGATTAAGGCGGTGATGGGCAGCAAGGAGCCAGTCAGGACCATCAAGCACATGCTCGGTTATCTGTCTACATTGCCTCCTCAGATAGAGGAACTAAAAAGGTCAGCCGCCCGGAAGGGAGTCTTGAACACGCTGAGTCGGTGTTTAGCCTACGCCCCGGAGCTAAAACCCGAAGAAATAGCCGCCGGCTACCCTGAGCTGAAGGATGACGGGTCAGAATTCACCGAGGTGGACTACCACCGAGTTATCACAGTATCTCGCTATGCGGCGACTCAACTGGCAGCCAGCTTGGATTTGAGTAAATACGAAGCTGCCTATGATGAGAAGAAAAATAAGGTGACGCCTCCCTCATATGAAACTGCTAGCTTGGTTCCTTGCCGACCCAAGAATCCTTTTGATGTTGACATGGACCTACCCCCCTTCCTTGATGATGAAGACGAGTTTGTTGCCCTGTCCAAGTGTAATTGGAAACTGAGTGACTTACGAATCGAAGGTGGGGAGAGCTCAAGGCAAGGTGACTCGGCGGTGGCTTGATTCATCCACGGATCCCTTCTTCACTGGGGGATGACACCCATTTTGGCCATGCGAGCCATGTAATTGCTTTTGTTAGTGTTTGTGGAACAACAATCAGTCAGTAGTACCTTTTGGTGGAACCATTGTTATTCCTTGGATCATTGCGTGACTCGCGTGCAATTTTGATAAACCAGGGAATGTCATAATTTGATGAACAAGTTTTTACCTGATGTGTTAGGAAAAACATAAGCCGACTCAGTGAGTGCATGGCAAAGAATAGACCAGCCCCCTGGATTATGGGAAAAAATAGATCAGCCCCCCGGGCTATGTCAAAAAATAGATCAGCCCCTGGGTTATGGCAAATAATAGATCAACCCCCAGGCTATGTCAAAAAATAGATCAGCCCTCGGGTTATGGCAAATAATGGTTAAAAATGAGTCGGGGCGAGTTATAATCGAAAGCCGACTCAAAGATTTTTAGGAAACCTTGTGGTCTTGCCATCAAAAAATAAAATTTTATCGACTCAGTGAGTTACGATAGGATAAGACGAGTTTGTAAAACTCTAGTGTTACCCTTAGAAAGCTTTTGCAAAAAGCCTTGTTGTTTTAGACCGGCTGATCAGGCGCGAGTCAAGCTTCCGTGAAGCAGGTTCAATGAACCAATGGTTTCTCTATTTCCCATGTGTGACTCTGGCCGGTACCTTTTATGTTTTAACCAAGGCGAGTTCAGGGTCCAAATAATGGATTGACTCGCCCTAAGTACATAGGTCCATGTGGCGACTTGTTCAACACATAGTCCAGTATAACCATTTGTAATGCGGTAATTTTTCGCTAGCCAAGCGGGTATTCAGACTGAACTCAATGAGTGGAAGCCCCCAAGTGACCTATGATTCAGGAAGAAGCCAGGCATAGGATCGCAGAAGCGTATACGCTCTTACTGCGAAACGACTTGGGGACTAGTAGCCCCCAAGTAAGCCAGCTTAATTCTCAAAACCACATAAGGCGCCTATGTTTGAACCGTGCAACGTGGCAGCGTTGGTCCTCTTTGGCTTTATCAAAGCCCAGTTTTGAAGTAAGTGCAGCATGGCGACTTACGCTCTTTGACTTTGATAGCGTCCATGTTTGGGCCACTTATAGAACAATAAATACTCATGCTTTCAAAAGCTGAAACGGTAAGGGACCCCAAAATTCGTGGGTGCCGGCTTTATTGCTTTCATAATTCATGGATTACAATTTTCTGAAAACTGGTAAAGAAAAAGGGGAGCTCATGGCTCTAAGTGTAGTAAGGCCGTAGATGGGCTATGTTCCAGGGGCGAGTTGTCTCAACCTCTGTAGTCGGCCGATCTGGGCGAAGTTCCACCAAGTAGTATGAGCCGTTCCGAAGATTCTTACTGATGACAAACGGTCCTTCCCATGGAGGTGATAGCTTATGCATACCAGTATGATCTTGAATCAAACGGAGCACCAAGTCGCCTTCTTGGAAAGCCTGACTCTTGACCCGCGACTACGGTAACATCACAAGTCCTATTGGTAAATCGCCGATCATGATGCGGCCAAGTCACGTTCCTCCTCCAAGGCGTCCAGCGAGTCTTGTCGCGCCAACTCGTTTTCCTGTTCCACGTAGGCGGCGACTCGTGGGGAATCATGTTTGATGTCACTTGGTAACACCGCTTCTGCTCCGTAGACCAGAAAGAAAGGAGTAAAACCCGTGGAGCGGTTTGGAGTTGTCCTCATACTCCATAGTACTAATGGCAACTCCTCCACCCAACATCCTGGAGTGCGTTCCAAAGGTACCATGCGCCGAGGCTTAATCCCCCGCAATATTTCCTGATTCGCCCTCTCCGCCTGTCCGTTAGACTGGGGATGTGCAACCGCGAAAACATCAAGCTGGATATGCTCTCGTGAACAGAACACTTGCATTGCACCTTTGGGCAGATTAGTACCATTGTCAGTAATGATACTATGAGGATATCCGAATCTGAAAATCAGCTTCTTCAAGAATTTGACTACTGTATCAGAATCACAACTACTAACAGGTTCCACCTCCACCCACTTGGTAAATTTGTCAACTACCACTAATAGGTGAGTTTTTTTGTTGGAAGACATCTTGAAAGGGCCAACCATATCAAGCCCCCAGACTGCAAACGGCCAAGTGATAGGTATCATCCGCAATTCCTGAGCCGGCACGTGCATCTGGCGTCCAAATTTTTCACAGCCATCGCATCGGCGTACAATCTCCTCTGCGTCTGCATGAGCCGTCAGCCAATAGAAACCATGTCTGAAGGCCTTAAAAACCAAGGATCGGGACCCAGCATGATGACCGAAGTCGCCAGTGTGAATCTCATTGAGGATCATACATCCTTCTTCAGAAGAGACGCATCTTTGAAATACCCCTGAGGTGCTTCGTTTTGTAACTCACCATTGTGTATGACCATGGATTTACACCGACGGACGATTTGGCGAGCTAATAACTCGTCAGCTGGTAACTCGCCTCTAGTGAGATATGCCATGTAAGGAATTGCCCAGTCTGGAGTAGCGTGAAGAGCCGCCACGAGTTCAGACTCGGGGTCCGGTACCGCTAAATCTTCCTCTGAAGGCAGTTTCACCGAAGGATTATGCAATACATCCAAAAAAGATATTGGGAGGAACTGGCTTACGTTGTGAACCAAGACGGGAAAGAGCGTCCGCTGCTTCATTAAGTCGCCGATCGATGTGGTCCACTTGATAACCATTGAAGTGACCCGCTACATCTGACACAGCTCGTCTGTAAGCCGCCATCAAAAGGTCTCGTGAATCCTAGGTACCAGAAACCTGCTGTGCCACCAGATCTAAATCGCCTAGACACCCGACCCGCGTGAGATTCATCTCTTTGGTGAGTCACAAACCATGGAGCAAGGCTTCGTACTTCGCTGCACTATTGGTACATGGAAACATGAGCCGAAGGACATAGCAAAACTTGTTACCTTGAGGCGAAGTTATCACCACACCAGCCCCCGAGCCTTCCAAGTGTCTAGACCCGTCGAAATAGATGGTCCAATAAGTAAGATCAGGCCTTTCCTCGAGGATTTGTAACTCGTTCCAATCATTGATGAAATCCACGAGTGCTTGAGATTTAATGGTTGTCCGAGGCGTATACCGCACATGATGAGATCCGAGCTCGATGGCCCACTTAGCAATCCGTCCAGTGGCCTCCCGATTCTGTATGATGTCGCCGAGAGGGGCGGACCTGACGACCGTGATCGGGTGTTCCTGGAAGTAATGCTTCAGCTTTCACTCGCCATGAACACTCCGAAAACCAGCTTTTGCCAATGTGGGTAACGTTGCTTGGAGAGAGTGAGGACCTCACTAATGAAATACACCGGTCGCTGGACCGGATACTCCTTTCCTTCTTCCTTCCACTCGACAACCACTGCCACATTGACTGCCTTGGAATTGGCTGCAATGTACAGGAGCATAGGTTCCTTGTCTGCCGGAGCCGCCAACACTGGCGGGTTAGCTAATTGCCGCTTCAAGGCTTCAAAAGCTTCATTGGCTTCGTCCGTCCATACAAAACGATCAGTTTTCTTGAGCAACTGGTAGAGAGGGATGGCCTTCTCCCCCAGGTGACTTATAAAGCGGCTCAGAGCTGCGACTCGACCCGCCATACGCTGGAACTGTTTAACGTTGGTTGGTTTCCCTAGTGAGGTAATTGCCTCAATCTTGTCCGGGTTGGCCTCAATGCCATGCTCCGACACCAAGAAACCCAATAATTCCCCTGCAGGGACACCAAAGACGCACTTGGTGGGGTTAAGCCTCATCTGGTAAACATGCAGGTTGTCAAAGGTTTCTTTGAGGTCCTCCAAGAGCGACTCTTTTCGGTGAGACCTGACCACGATGTCATCCACATAAGCATGGACGTTACGGCCTATCTGGTTGTGCAAGCAATTTTGGATGCAACGCTGATAAGTTGCCCCCGTACTCTTGAGCCCAAACGGCATAGACACATAACAGAAGGCCCCGAATGGAGTTATGAAGGATGTCTTTTCCTGATCCGCCACCGCCATCTTGATCTGGTGGTATCCCGAATAAGCGTCCAAGAAACACAAACGTTCGCAACCCGCCGTCGAGTCAATAATTTGATCAATGCGGGGAAGGGCTAAGGGATCCTTCGGACAGGCTCTATTGAGGTCGGTGTAGTCGATGCACATGCGGAAGGTGTCGTTTTTCTTGAGCACCAGGACCGGGTTAGACAGCCATTCAGGATGGAAAACCTCGATGAGAAACCCGGTGGCCAGAAGCCGGGCTACTTCCTCTCCGATCGCCTTACGACGCTCTTCATTGAACCTGCAAAGGTACTGTCGAACTGGCTTAACTTTAGGGTCAGTGTTAAGATGGTTCTCAGCGAATTCTCTCGGTACACCCGACATGTCAGAAGGTTTCCTTGCAAAGATGTCCCGATTCTCACGGATGAATTCGATGAGCGCGCTTTCCTATTTGGGGTCGAGACCCGCCACAATAGTGAACTGCTTCGTGGAGTCGCCAGGCGTGAAGTCTATAACCTTGGTATCATCCGTTGGTTTAAACTTGAGGGGCGGCTCTGAATCGATGGTTGGCCGTTTGAGCGGCGTCATGTCCGTCGGGTCAATGTTAGATTGGTGAAATTTGAGCTCCTCAACCGAGCAAGCCGACTCGGCGTAGGCCGCATCTCCTTCTTCACATTCTTGAGCGATCTTCCTATCTCTGCTCACGGTAATGGGACCCTTAGGGCCGGCCATCTTGAGTTTGAGATAAACATAGCATGGGCGGGCCATGAATCTGGCATATGCCGGCTGTCCAAACAACGCATGATAGGGGCTCTTGATCTTGACCACTTCAAACAGGAGAGACTCGCTCCTCTAATTTGACTCCGTACCAAAAGCCACGTTAAGATTAATCCGCCCAATTGGATATGCCGACTTACTAGGGACAATGCCGTGGAAGACTGTGGATGATGGCATCAGGTCTTTCTCCAAGAGGTTCATCCATCAGAAAGTATCAAAGTATAAGATGTTGATGCTGCTGCCTCCATCCATGAGGACCTTGGAAAGGGTGTACCCTCCAACTTGGGGAGCCACAACCAAAGCCAAGTCGCCAGGGTTGTCAACTCGGGGGGATGGTCTTCCCGGCTCCAGGATATGGGTTGTTCAGACCAATGGAGGAATCGAGGGAGCACCGGCTCGGCTATGCTGAAGGTTCTATGCTTCACCTTATGATTCCGCTTGCAGGTGCTGGTGGTGAACACGTGATACTGCCCGCTGCTCAATTGTTTGGGGTTGTTCTAAAACCCACCATGATCTTGCTGTCGCTGGGGATCCCCTTGCGGGGGGGGGGGGGTTGCTGGAACACTCCACGTGGGTGGTACTGCTGGTTGTGAACTTGGTACTGGCCAGCGTTGGGCTGTGACCCGCCCTGTGGTCCCGGGTTAGGAAAACAACCGAACGTGACCTGGCGTGACCCGGACGCACCGGGTTGTTCCTGTCGCTGGCCCTGTTCACCACCTTGACCTCTCCTGAGCGCCTCGGCCCGGAATTCCTGCTTCACATAGCAATCCTCCCATGAGTGAGTCGCCGGTCCTTCCGCCGTGGCATGCTGCGGGCAAGGGCCTTTGAGCATCTCGTGTTAATTGCGTGGTTTCTTCCTGCTAAAGCCCCGCTTCTTTTGATGCGGGTTTCCGTTGCCGGTATTAGTATTAGCAACAAATTCCGTAGGACCTTCCTGTTGTCTATTTTTGCCATGCCCACCATGGTGGTGGCTGCCCCGGCCTTGAAACTGAGAATGGCCCTTGTGTAACTCGCCCTTCCTCGCGGTACTAGCTTTGTCATCGTCCTCCCCAGGATCCTTGGTGTTGTCTGACTCAGCATACCTGGTAAGGGTATCCATTAACTCGCCCATGTCCTCTACTTTTCGCTTAAGTCGCCCTAGCTTTAGTACCAGAGGTTCGTAATGGCAGTTCTTTTCCAGGATCAACACCGCTTGAGCTGTCGAGATGCCTTCCGATGAATGAATAACTTCCGCGACTCGTCGGGTCAAATGGTGGGCCGACTCATCCGGCCGTTGTACGCAGTGTTGTAGGTCGGCGATGGTTATCGGGCGCTTGCAAGTCTCTCTGAAATTCTTGATGAAACGTTCTTTTAGCTCCGCCCAGGTGTTGATGGAGTTGGGTGGTAAGTTTTTCAACCACGCACGCGCCGTCCCTTCGAGCATCATAGTGAAGTACTTAGCGCAAACTGCCTCATTTACGTCGAGCATGTCCATCGCCAATTCGTTACTCTCGATCCAAGATCCTGGCTCGAGATCTGGTGAGTAATTAGGGATCTTCCGGGGCCCTGTGAAGTCCTTCGGCATTCGCTCGTTGCGCAAAACCGGTGCAAGACACGATACCCCGATGTGCTTGCCCCCGGCGTCCAGGGGCGCGGGAGGTGATGGCATGTATGCCGGGTAGACCTGACCCACCGCGGCTGTTGGCTCTACTTGACGTGCGGCTTGTGCTGCATCCACGATATCTTGGGCTCGAGTGTCGGGCACCCCGAGCGGGTCGTGTTGAGGGAATCGCCGCGGCCCACTGGTTACTGCGGGCAAGTCCTCATGGCGACTTCTGGTGTGACTCGCCTGAGGCGTGGAGTGCAGCCGATCGAGGCTATGGGAATATTGCGCGTGCTGGACCACGGCCGTCTTTAGCATCTCGATGGCGTTTCTGGCCTCTATCTCGGCCGGGGAGTTTCCGTGGATCGAAAGGGACTCCAGGTGGCGGGTTCCCGCCAGCACATTGTCTACGGGATTCAAAAAGTGCCCCCGTGGCGTCTGGAACCGAGTCGTATGGGCATCCATTGTCTGAGGCGGCGGCGGATTGGGCGGTGGAACCGTTCCTGCCCCTGGGACAATTTGTAAAGGCCGACCGAGACCCGCCTCGGGGGTGCGCGGGGTGTCGAGAAGGCGAGTTGGACGTAGGTCGGCCGGGATGCGCCCGTGGTGCCTCCTTTGGTGAACGGCGTCGGACGCGTGCTGCCGTCTCTCGAGCCGCCAACCCTCAGCGTTTAGCCGTTCCGTCTCTGCTGTGATCGCAACCTGCTGCGTCTCCACCCTGGTGGCTTCTGCTTCCATGTCTCGCTGCGCCTTGGCCATCGCCTCCCGCAGCTTTGCTAGCTCGGCATTAATAGACTCTTGATTCTCGGTTGTGACAGTAGTTGCCATAAGGCTGGCGACCTCCGCCGCTAGCTCTGCCATGGTTTGTGCCGGTGGTTTGGACGTCCCGCCGGTCTCGTTGTTACCGGGTGGATTTTGCTGAGGCTCTGCCGACCCCGCCATGTAGATGGCGATGTGTCGACGGGATCTCTCAAGGACCTCGGGATCCATTGCCAACGACAGTCCTCCGAGCTGTCCTTCCAGAAGAGGGTGGATTGAATCTGTCTCACCCATGGATGACTCGCCATCGGAATTGACGGGGGTGATCTCCTGGACCGCCGGTTCATCTTGCATGTCGTTTCCTTGCGTAAAACCGACGAAAGCATGGTGACTCCTGGCCCGCCGTGTGATGGGGAGGACGTACCTGGCTGGCTCGACGATGTCGGTGGAGGTGTACGGCTCAGGCACGGGCGTCCCAATCATGTCGATGAAGACGTTGATCTTGCCGAAGGGGACTCGGTAGCCAGATTCGACTGAATCGGCTTCCGGCTCCCACAACGAGTTGTCGATGTAGTACCTCCCGCGGCGGCTCTTTGTCATGATGCCGACCGGATAGCTTTATAACCCCGGTAGGGCTACCTTCGAGAACTCAACTCCACCGTGCGCTAGCCCCACGGTGGGTGCCAACTGTCGTGGTTTTTTCACGGCAGATGTCCTCGTGAAAGGGCTTAAAGATGGAGCCATCGCACCTTGGTGGCGACTCGAAGGGGGTGAGCGAAAGCGAGACTCAGATTTACCCAGGTTCGGTCCCTCGTGAGGAGGTAAAAGCCTACGTCCTGCTTT